>NC_060119.1:207288869-207592559 GCF_021461395.2 Schistocerca americana
ATATGGAATATAATTCATATGGGGTATTTACACACTACTTGGGTATTTATACACTACTGAATACTCTTTTTATCTCTCCCAATGTCATACTGATTTCAAATCCACTGCATTCTGTATACAAACCATTTCCAATTTTCCTTGTAACTCCTCCTCTTTTACAAGGAAGATGTACAAAATAATCCATGGCACATCCTTGGGCACTTACAAAGCACTCCTATGTATGTAAATATATGCCTGTCTTCCAAGATGCCCAAGATATAAAATTTATTGTCTGGTTCAAGCTCACTGATAATATATTTATGACCTTGTTCCAGGGGCAAAATATTCTATTTTCATTCCTCCACACTCTCAAAACCTTCTCTCCTACATATTTCACTTGATCCTCATCAGGCTAGTGTGGTTCCTTTCTGGAAGTTGACCTCCACCACTGAGATGACATTCAACTTTCTATCATAATGCCAAGATATGAGGAAAATCCTTCCTTTGCTCCTTCCCCCCAATCTCATACCAATTTACAATTATCCTGGTACATCCTAACACCAAACCTTCTTCCAATCCTCTGCCACTAGATGACAGAACACACTACCAGACACAACATGCTCAACTTCAATGGCTGCTTCACAACCCATGCTTCTTGGATCTCCCTCCCCCCTCCCCCATGACATCTCCCCCAAGATCATCATCTCTGAATTACACAGATGTGAGCTATTGTCCTTACAACATATCCCTTGGTCTTGTAATCCTCACGGCCTCAGTTTCCAATAATGTTTGTCCCACACTTACCCCCACCCCTGTCCCCATTGTGTGTGTGTGTGTGTGTGTGTGTGTGTGTGTGTGCATTTACAGGTCCAGCAACTATACAATGCCTCTCCCCTGCTATACAGTGATGTGCAACCATTACTCCTTCCATTTTTGTATTCCACCCAGGACTACTGTATTACTTTACTTCGCATCTAGGTTTCTGTCCACATTATGCTCTCATAACAAATGCAACTTAGTCTAATTTCAACCTACCCTGTAGTGCTCATTAAATAATGTACAGAAAACATCGTCTTATGCTTACAACTATTTAGTACCGGTAACCTAATACTTATGTACCTAAGTAATGTCTGCTAAACACACAGTTGTGTTTTCTTATGAAATAAGTATCATAAGACATTAATTTATTGAAATGCCATTACAATGAGTTAGGTTCACCATTTTTCAGAAGTCATCACAGTCTTGCCAATTTATGGACTAATTACTGTATTGATCACAATCAATGTGCATTATAGAATGCTCAGACAAAGATTGTTGTGTATGTGCACCTTCTCAGAGAACATGTTCGTGTTCTCAAAATGAGAATATTTGTTGTTTTTACAGCTGATATTTGATTAGACACCACATCAGTAAGTTCTGCTACAGATGAATTAACCAATCAGCCATGGTTTTCAAGCATAATCCAACCTGACAGAAGTCTGAAATGAAAGAGAGAGACGATAGAAAACTCAAATAATGAACACTGGACCAAGATATGAACACCATCAGTCCCACATTCAGAAAATGAGTAGTGAGGATAAACATGGTTCACCCAAATGGCCGTACTGGGCAATGTCATAATGGAGATGGTTTGTGGCCTATTCCTATTAAGTAGCACCAAAATGGCCACCAACTTTAACATTTTTATTGGAAGGACAATTCACCATCAACATTATCACATGTCCTCACTCCATGAGACACAAAAGAGAGAGAGTTGGACTTTAATTCAGGACACTGGTGCAAAATCACCATTTGACAATATACTGGAGGGAAACTTTGTTCCACAGACTGGATTTGAAACAGCTGCCTCCAAGTTGAGTGACACCCCACAATCACAAGTTAACAACATTGACTATTGATTTGCTTTCTTTTGAAATGAACTTATCTCAAATACAAGTATATCACTATGTTAACTGAATATTAACTCACAGATTTTATTCTGTGATACCATTATAAAAGACTTTCAGAAATGTGAAATGAGTCAAGAAATATGTCCTCTGAGTCTTTTGTGGCGACCATGCTTCAATAAAATCTTCTCGGTTTAAAAGATGCATCTTGCAAATGTGAAGATTTTATTGATATTCACAAATGCATTAGCAGGCAGAAGTAACTATTGCAACAGTGTACACGTGCTGTTCCAATACAACCATTGATGGTACTCTACTCATTAATGAAAAAAATCAGTTGTACTGCTTGAAATAACTGTGAATGAATATATTTATGTTTAAAAAAATCTACTGTTTTATCATTTTGTCAATTTTATATTCTACACGTCATTAGCAGTGATTACTAACAAAATGATATCAAACAAGTTTGTATACATACTATTTATAATTGAGTGATTTGTATGTCTCTATGTGTGGCAACCTACTGATGCCATGCACAGAAGTTAAATAATCACACGGATGAGTGCATATGTTTACCAAAATGGCCATATTAATCTACCATCCTACAGATGCTACTGGTCAACCATATTTGAATTTCACAGTAAAAGTAATTTTTTTTACTCTTATGGACATATCCACCAGCTTTAATGACAAAACTTAAATAGTTTATAGAATAAAAAGGCTCTATCAAAAGTAACAATTTCAGATCAGCATGAAAGTTTCTATTTTTCTATTGCAAGACGTGTTGTTTTTCTGCACAAATGAGCAAAGATTTTTGTGGCTGAATACTGACACAGGCAGTTTCAGCAAAATGTCTACTGCTGTGAACTTAAACTGAAGTAGTATTAATCTCTAGCCTTAAATGAAGGTCCTCATTTGCAAATTGAAGTCAACACTGGCAGCAAGTATGACCAAACAATGCAAGTTGCTATTACAATATGTTTATCATGACTGTAATAAAGCCATGCCATGCACAGAAGTTAAATAATCACAAGGATGAGTGCATATGTTTACCAAAATGGCCATATTAATCTACCATCCTACAGATGCTACTGGTCAACCATATTTGAATTACACAGTAAAAGTAAAGTTTTTTACTCTTATGGACATATCCACCACCTTTAATGACAAAACTTAAATAGTTTATAGAATAAAAAGGCACTATCAAAAGTAACAATTTCAGATCAGCATGAAAGTTTCTATTTTTCTATTGCAAGAAATTAGATGTTCTACTTCCTGGTGATTTTTTTGCTACCTACACGTTTGGACTACATGCAATCACTTAGTCAGTCAGTTTCACAGCTAAGATACAAAATGGGAGATCTGTCTTAGACTTGCGCCACTGCTCACATACAGTAATAATCTCCTGTCGCTGCTATTGAGGCAGTACTATGTTAGTGGGAGGCTATGAGCAATACGACCAACATGCAATTGCTGAACACTTCACACAAAATACCTATAGCTACAGCTGTCATCAATGGGTAGGGGTTCAGAATGGTTCAAAGGCTGCTGCTTCTGAAAAGTTTCCCAAGGGGTCCATCACAAAAAGTGCTTTCACTGTCCTTCCACGTTCATTGCTCCCTCCAATGTCAGTTTTAGCGCTTAAATCTACCTTAACATGTGTCAAACTTTCTTTTCTTTTTCCTGATAAGGGCTTCGTACACAGCAATATAATATCGTACTCCCTCCCCCCTCCAAAAAAATCTATCTTTACACTTTTCTTATGGCCCACATTTCACTTCCTCACAATGGTCTTCACCAGAAAACCCTTTCTCAGTCCAGTTAACCACTGAAAAATCTCTAACTAAAACAAGCTTTCTGTTGGTGCTCCAATTTGTTCCCAATGTCTTACTTGCTCCAATCAAATTTCAAATGTTCACTTGCCGCATTTTCATACGCCTCAATTTCTAGTCACCTGTAATTAAGTGTTTCAAATCTGTATTAAATCTTTTTATGATTATTGATGGAGAATGGTTTTAGACATGCTGTGAGAAAGGAGCTTGTTTTACTATGAACTCAGCAATCTCTTTTTTTAAAGGAAATATCCTGACTGACACATCATTGCCCAGCTCAAACCACTAAGAACAGAAACTTGGAATTCGAAGAGGGCATTGGTCTTATGCTGTAGGAATTGTTTAAAAAAAGATTTTTCAAAATTACACCCCTAAGGGGGTGAAATAGGAGACAAACGGTTTTAACGAAAAAGTTACTATTAAGGCAATTTTGAAACTAGAACTACAAAAATTGGTACTTGGTTGCTCAGAAATAAAGAAATACACGTTTCAGCACCATTTTTGGAAATTTTATCCCTATGAGAGTGAAACAGTAGATTAAAGTGGTTTTCTGAAAATATGCTCTTATTAAAGAACTATTAAAGCATTTTTACATCTCCATCAATGAAAATTGGTATGTGACTTCTCAGGTAGTCCTAAAAATAAAAAATTCGCATTCCAGCTTTTTTGAAAATTCCATCCTTAAAGGGGATGAATGAGGGGATGTAATGTTTTTAGAAAATATTTCATTATGAAAGCATTTTTAAAGCTATATCTAAGAAATTTTGAATTTGGCTTCTTGGTTGGCAATAAAAAATTACATGCTTCAGTGTTTTTGGAAATTCAACACCTAAAGGGATGAAACAGGGCATAAGTGATTCACTGACTCATCACTGCCAATCCAAAGCGAGGTAGAAACGTGCAATTTGAAGAGGGTGTTGATCAGGCATCATTTAGTACGGGATTGTTCAAAATTCCACTCTTAAGGAGGTGAAGTACAGGATGAGAGGCTTTTTGTAAATATGGTGCTATTACGGCAATTTTAAAGCTAGAACTATGATAATTGGTATTTGGTTTTTCCAAATAAAGAAACATGTGTTTTACAATTTTTGGAAATTTAATTCCTATGGGGGTGAAATAATGGGTGAAAGTGTTTTCTTGAAAATACAGCATTATTAAAGTACTACTAAAGTATTTTTAAAGCTTTATCTTGGCTATAAATAAAAAATTACATGTGCCAGTGTTTTTGGAAATTCAGTCCCAAAGGGGTGAAAGAGGGGATACTGCAGACATCATTTAGTAAGGCATTGCTCGAAATTTCACCTTTAAGGGTGTGAAGTAGAGGGCACATCAAACCACAACACGACGGCATCTATTAACACGCCAACGCACAAACCAAACTCCACGCCGTCATGACGTCACACACCACAACACCCTTACGTCACGGGTCAAAACCGACGCGTGGGATCGGACGCTTCTGTCGACCCTTCTTATATGATGTGAAACTAACCACACACTACATAAAAGATATAAAATTCTGACATCTGGTTTTGGGGCTAAACGTACAGTATTGTCACATAAATCTGTGAACTTCTAAAATTAATCATAGATTTAACGCAGACTTTTGGATTACCACAGTACTAAACTAATACCTACTTTATCAAACAAAAAATGAAGACTAACCTCCTTAACAGAGTATCAGTATTTGTTCATGTAAAAGAATGGACTGAAAGTCGAATTTGTATTTAAAAATTCCGTTTTCACCTGAAAACTCGTTTATTACTGCAAAAAAGCTACTAAAATTGTGAACTCAAAAATACATAGCAACAGAGTCATTAGATCACTCATTCAGATCATGGTAGGGTACACCATTACTTGTGTTCACAAGGTAGTCTCCATTAGTAAAATACCGCAGGTAATGTTGTCAGCACAATCATCATTGTTTGTTTGGTTCATTATATAGGTTAGCAGTATGGTATATTGGAAACATGCTCGTCGTCGAACGTTGCAACTTGAAGAATGAGAAAATCAACAATAATCAACAAGAGGATGACCGTTCGGTTGCACACCTGGGAGTGCTGATAATACACGATCAAAAATATTTCGACTACGGTTTTTTTTATTTTTTTTACATAAGAATATATTCTTATGGAATAGAATAAAGCAGTTGGAAGCGATTTAACAATATGGTACCTACTATAATTCTCGATTCATACATTATTTCGCTTTTCATTTGGCAATTGTGAATCACATGGATGTGCGGTACGATTTTACAACTTTTCTGTTTCGTATGTTGCGTGATATTCATGCCTTACCTTTATTACTTTCGCAGTTGTACTGTAGTCCAAATGCTTGCAGCTGTGACGACGGAGGACAGAAAGTTTGATCGAATTCGCCGATTTGAGAAGAGCCAAATTTACAGTGGTTGCCTAAGGCTACGCGCCTTAATTGGTAAACTCCCTTACGGGCTTATATCTTAACATAAATTAAACGAAGTTTGCGTAGACAAGAACAGAGGCAACTACGAAAGTAAACGAAAACAGTTCATCACTTCAGCAATAGTAAATATAAGATGTACTGTGAAATTCACAACCACAATACTAGATATGAAAACAGATTATGTGTAGACTGTGCATCCCCGTTAAGTCTTCATAAGGAGATTTCTATCGCCAGTTCCGTTAAGTCTTCATAAGGAGATTTCTATCGCCAGTTATTGAATTCTGAATTCAAATTTTCTGTGTTGTAGACCACGAGAAATTGTGATGCGAATAAAATCGATGGAAAGTTTAAGCTATTTAGTCTAACAGTATACGTAACGCCACACTGGTCCATAATTTTAGTGATGCGTGCAGCATCTCATGTATCACCTTCAACTTGTGTATCGGTGATCCACGAAAACTACAGGTTTATTACACACAGTGTTACAAAATTTAGTGAACTGTATCTCCTGAGCAGAAAAGGAGTATTACTTTTGCAGAATAAAGTGCACACACTACAAACTGTGCAGCATCGTAAAGATGAAAATGCACCTTGAAAATGTCAAGCATTTGTACGGTCGCGTTTGGCCGAAAAATGCATTAAGTGTGCCAGTTGTAATCTATTTATACTTGATTCTATTGCCATCTTTCTCTTTTACAAATAAATTAAACCAATTACACATATTTCATTGGCAATAATTTCCAGACGTTAAACACTCATGTTGCTGTGTTAATTACAGTAACCGAGAATACTTTTTATGGATACTCTCTACGAAACAAGAAATCAGGATTGCATTCTGGATTGTCTCTCATTTTCCCAGCAACAGAGCATGGGCATCGCCAAACGATGGGAGCGAGGGCGACAGCTGACCCAGCCTCCCATAGCAATTTGAAAATATGTTGATTGAAGAATACTTTCCGTATCTCAAATTCGAGTCTTGGGACGCAACCCATGCCAATGGGTCCATTCGGTAATGACGCTACAAGCTTAGCGCACTGTGTAGTTGAGTTGTTCCCTTTTTCTTGATTCTTGTGCCCATAATTCGGAACTCGCCTACAGAATTCGAAAATTCTTGTGCCGCTTGCAACCACTGCCAACGTATGCGATTTAAAACTGCGAAGAATCGTGGCAGTCAGTAGTACGGAGCGCGAATCGTATGTGTCGCCAGCACTGTGGGACAGCTTCCCACCGCTTCATTGCTCACCTGACGCCAAAAATAGTGAACTAGCTTTTTATAATAGAATTAATTTCGCTAAGTAAACCTTAGATGTCAACATCTGCATTTCACCAAATAAAATGAAATAAAGTAAACGATTTATGTAATCGTGACTCACGTGTCTCATTCTGTCTGAAACTGCAATACAAATGATTTTAAGGTTAAGTAATATTGTAAATAATATTCTTTTATAGTGTGAAGAAGTGTCATTTTACTTCAGAAAATTTCTAATACGGAAATTATTGACACGACATGACCACAGTGTCATCAGATTTATGGTTGATAGATTAAGATATGGCACACTTAAATGTATGATTTTGCTTTCAAGATCACTTAGCGCAGTTGACTTGCCATATATGCTCGAAATGTCTTTAAACTTCCGAAGCAAATCCCAACACACTAATTTCTTCCTCTGAGAGCTGTTTTTTGGCCGGTAGAGACAGACATGAAAGGCAAGGTTTCAGATTTTACAGCATAGTACGTTTCTTCATGTCTTCAACAGGGTGTATACATGGACAAGGAAAAAATTTTGCTGGATTTTTCCCGGATTTCCGGTTACAAATAACTTTCTCCTGGATGAAAATGCACTTTTTCCATGTTAAGTAACAGCACACCTTTCCTCAGAACTGTAAAACTTATCGGTCCTTTCAATGGTTGTGGTTTTATGCATCGGCGTAGAATTTCCCGGCACTTTAGAAAACGAAACTCAGGGGAAAAACACGTTTAGGAAAGATGGTGATGTCGATTATGATGATGATGTTTGTTTTGTGGGGCGCTTAACTGCGCGGCTATCGGTACCCATACAAATTCCCAACCTTTACTCAGTTCAGTCTCACCACTTGTCAGGAATGATGATGAAATGATGAGGACAACACAAACACCCAGTCAATTCATTTAGGAAAGATGTCCGATGTACAGCAGCATGTACACTGAATATTTTCGTATTGCGAAGTTATAAATTCAAATTCCACCAAACACCGCATGTTACTTTCCGAAGGATTGAAATCGAGATTGCAATGCGCCTTTGTAAGCCAGTCGTAGCTCATGTCACGTGACCTCGTCAGCCGATGACAGCGGATATTCAGAGCATAGGACGCGTGTGCAGTCAGCCAATAGCAACATCACTGTTAAGTAGCGCGAACAGACAAATAAGAAAAGGTAATGGTTTAAAGTAATATACATAGTGTCGCTATAAGAAAAGCTTTCACGTATAACATTGGTCTCCGAGATTAATAAGCTGCAAGAGAAGCTAAGCTTTCACATATAATGCTGATCTTCTTTGCTCGTGTTACACTTTAAGATACATCACACAAATGTGCCAGTAAAATTTTTAACAATGACATAAATGCCTGATCTTCTGGGCTCGAAAATATTCTAAATGGTCGTCCTCAAAGAATTGAGTTTTTTGGAGAGTCAAACGCTCTGTGATTTAAGAAATTCATCGGACATTCGCGCACAGAGTTCATCTTGCTTAAAAGGAAATTTACTTTGAAAGTAACGCTTTTCAAAGGACCATTTTCCCGCGACCTGTTAGAAATAGATTCGTTTCAGCAGTTGCCAGAGAGCGCCAGATAACAGACGTCGCCGCGCTTGCGCAGCTACGATGACGCAGGAAGCCCGTACGTTCGTTCATGTAAAACGTTAAAAAACCTTACATTATGTCATAGAAGAAACAAGATATTAGGAAATACTCCAAGAGCATGGGAATTTTGTGAACCACACTAAAATGCATAATTGGGCTTAAAGTGCACATTCTTATGTCCAGATTCAGATGTAAATTTTCTTGGAGTAGCAGCACTGCATTATCTCATGTTTGGTTCTTTATTATGGCATAATGCCATACGAGCTAGAAGATGAAAACGTGAATTTGAAATGCAGCGAACAGTGGAAACTAGCCAATAGTGAGGAATTAAACACTTCGTTTCAAATAAATTGACTGCCTCAGCAGAAAAGATTAATTAAGGTCAAATTTCTTTAACAAACCGTCAAAAATAGCTTCATCGTTCTGAAAGGCGATTAACGCTTGACTGTCAGAAAGGTGGAAACTAAATCTGAAACTAACAGCATTTTTAGCCTTACGCAATTATGTGAATGGATTTTAATTCACTTGATAGCTCCCAGCCACAGAAATCCATTTTGTTTTCATTTGATGTGAGAGCAATAAACGAAGAGGAAACAGCAAAATCACTTAACGTAAACACGGGTAACGTGGAGACTACAACCCACCCACTACAACTCTGACTGCTCTGTGCATCAGGTCCGGATCTACGATATTTCCTGACCGGGTCAATATTACATAGTGACTCTCCCCCTCACTCGAGCGTTGAGGTAGGACCCCAAAAATTAAAAAAAAATCGAATTTTCAAAAATATCTTCATTTTGTAGCGCACATCTTTCTGAAGAGTCTGATACATAAAAAATATATGTTGGAGGGAACGTAAGACATGTTATTTGGTCTTAAGTGTGTCAAAGTGCAGTGCCACGCCTCTTCCCACAGCATTCTTCCATCGCACGTCTCTGTATTTCGGTCTGTGGAATTCAAAAGTGTAGTATTTTGTAATGGATGCCATCAAACTATATTCAGGCTAGTGGAAATTAAAACGTCCTGTGGTGCCTCTCTTACTCCCAGTCGGCCGTTTTGACATCCTGCCCCTCTTTAAAAAAAATCTCGCATTTAATACTGGATGGGATTATTTGTAAGCGGCAGAACAAGAACTCTTCAGAAAATTTGCAGTCTTTACTGCCTATTAGCGAATAACTTGCTGTTTTGTGTGACATAAAATTAAATATAGGATACATAAAACGATTAAAGACAAGAGACAAGCAAGACAGTACACATTTCTTCATTCCTTACAAGTCCTAGCTTTTTTTTCTCTCTTTAATCTTGATACAGCTTTATGTGACGTACTTTCCTTTCTGGGAAAGAATCTGTTACCTCTTCAAAGTTCGTCAACGTATTGCTACATGAAAGAACGAAATGTCGTTGTCTAACACTAGAAAAGCTGTTAATACAAATTGTACCCAAGACTGGTGTGGTTTCTCGAGCTGCTTACGTGTATTTTGTCACTGTTTGCTAGGTAAAACGAAATAGGCCTGCCTAATATTGCAGCAATTGTTACACACACCAAATAAACAGGACTGTTTTGGCACAAATGGTCATTTTTATAACACGACAGAATATAATTCACGAAGTACCAATATCAAATGCCTCTTAGGCCTACTACAACAAAAAGGTTTTATGTTAGGAAATAGTTTCACATTTCATTCATACTCTCTAGCTTCTGAAGCATGAGATCGAAAAGTAGTAGTACGAAATTTTTATATAAATTTGGAACCGTCATATTCTTCCGCCATCTGTGTGAGTCCCCTTTCCTTCTCCTTCTAACAGTCTTGTCATCACTAATTCTGTAACTGTTCCTGCCAGTGTAAAAACTTATTGTCTGGTTATCGTTACTAACCCTCCACAATCACCGGTTTCGTTATCCCGCATTTATTCTCCAGTTAGGCGTTATGACGTGTTCGGACAACGCGTTTTCCGCGCTACTTCCAGAATAGACCTTAAAGCGGCTGCTAGCCGGAGACTGCACAACTGGCCCTTAGTGGTGCAGCGGTCTGGCCAAAAATGTTCTGCCAAAATTTCATTTTCTTGGATAAACGCAGAAGACAATACGTAATCTTTGTTGCCTGTTATTCATGTTAGTCGTTTATTTCCACTCTGTTAGTCTGAATCTAATGAATTCGCTAGTAGTTATAACAACGGTGATCATTTGCAAATACGTCAATCTGGAAGCTTAGGCGCACCAGTAAAATATTTCCGGATGGCATCTGGCTGCTTGTTGCTATTGCTTATACAGCTAAATGCTATACTTCTGTAGCCAGAAGCGGAGGATTTTAAGTTCACCGGACTTGGATACGATGTGACGTCATTATGACGCATACACGCTACATCGAAAACGATAGAAACCGTATATCGACTATTCGACTTTTGTGAACTTTCGAGAGATTGTGACATGGTAGCGCTGTGCTCTGCGCCATTCGTTTAAATGTTTTTGCGTTTAAATCGTGTATTGTACTGTGTTTGTGTCCTGTGCGTTGTTTTTCGTTTGTTCGTCTCTAATTATGTGTTCACCATTCGAGAGACTAATGAGAGAAAAGCTTACCACCATGGAATGCTTTGACACTGCATTCAATCATTTCATACGTCAATCAGTACTAGACACTAGCCTTTGATTAAGATTACATTGAGAAATCCACTTCCCCTTGTATATCATCTCCGGTCGACGATTTTTCTTCAACAATGCCTCATATTTTTCTTTTTAAGTTCGAAATTCAATCATTCTACACATCAGTCATTACTGGACACTAAGGCACCTGTCCGAGTGTAAAATTACTTGGAATCATGGTTAATAAAAGACTATCGTGGGATAGACATATAAATTACTTAGCTAACAAACTTGCACGAGTTCTCTTTCAGCTATATAAATTAAGAAAAAAAGTCAGCAAGAGTATGCTGCTACAATCTAATATGTACTGACATTGTATGAAACCAAACTAAAATGTTGATAATAAATAAATATTATTTTCGGCGTAAGCATTCAATACAACAATCACACAATCTAATCTGGTCGAGACATAAGAAGACTTCACTTTTTTACGTGGTGTTTTCAAGGCCACGGTCAGGAATATTTCTATTAATATCCAGCTCTTTTATTTTGGCGAAATACATATACGCTACCACACTGAGCTGTTTTCAGAATCGCACGTGTCAAAACAAGCCACTAGCTGACGACAGTTTAGAATCTCGAACGTTCGTAAAAGTCGATAGGTGTGTTAATCGACTAAAGCGTATATACGTCATAATGACGTCACATCATATCCAGGTTGGGTGAACTTAGCATCCTCCGCCAGAAGCGGGAGAAGATACTACACATACGAGACTCAACAGCACATGCGCATAAGCTCGCTCGCAATGGTTCAAAGGAATCTAATGTAAACAGTTGTGACGTCACGCTCATCGGAGGCAATTTGCTGTTATGAAACACTGCATAGTCTTCCTAAAGACTTTGACACATTTTGCTGTTGGCAGACGCTTGTATGAGCACTGTGTTTTGTTGTTGTATGTGGTGCATTTTCTTTGCAACTTAAGTTTTATTTTCTTTTTTTCTCTCGTTCGTTTTTTATTGCTGCAATATTATTCTGCAGCAGCGAGGTACATTAATATTCTTTGTTAGACTATCGGTTCTTACCAGTCAAAGTTACAAAAAATTAGCTGAAAACTAAAACAATGAAAAATTCCCGGAATTGTAAAAAAATCCTGTGTTTTTCCCGGTTTTCTCCCGGATAAAAAAATTCCCGGCTTTTTCCCGGTTGTCCCGGGTCGTATACACCCTGTTCAAAAAGTTAAATGTTGAGCACCACTGCTTGAAATTAAGCTCAGTTGTACACAAGTAATTAGAAATTAAGATTAACTTTTGAGTCTGTATTGGTTGTCAAAAGGACACTTTACAGCAGTGGTTCTGAAACTTTTTGAGCTTCGGGCGCATTTAAAAGGCCGCCAATAATTGCGGGCGTACTACATATTTCTGAGGAATGTTTTACAACAGTCAATACAGGAATTATTACTGTGATAAAATAACATTTCAGTTATTTTATTTTGAATTTAGCGGTCCAGACTACAGAAAATAAAACTTTTATTAATAAAAAAACATACATTATCACAATATTAACAAATAATTTTTGTATAAGAAATGTGAGAGATTCATGAAGCACGATTGTCACCCAAATGCGACGGCCGAGTGCCGTGTTGCCTCCTACCCTGCCAAGACGAAAGGCAAGAGAAACTATTAAGTGAAAGGTATTGTAACGAAACAATGCAATAAAACAAACGATTAATTCAAGTTACAGAGAAAAGTAATAACGCAATACAAATACTCTTTCTAGTGTTTATGAGAAACATGTACCTCATGTGTCCTCGCGATTTCTTCAATGTTTTTAGATATATTTGAAAGACAAACTCTCATTTCCTCGTCAATAAGTGAGCTTGTACAAATGACTAAGATTCAGGCGATTCTGAAATATCAGAGTGTTCAAAAAAAAGTGTCGAATACTTTGAGAGGTGGTAGTACTCGTCGAAACAAGAATAATAAGTGCAATAAACATGGATCTGGCACGCATACTTTCCGAGATAAGCACATGTTTATAGTAAGGGCTGCGCGACGCTTGGTTTCGTATATTACCACAGTCGTTGCAATGGCGTTCCGTCAAATGGGTCGGCAGGGTATTACAATGTCTACCTACCACTAAGCGGTCTGCAGTCAGTTGTGTGATTTGAGTCATGTTGTAGGCGGGGTTAGTTTTCATTGTGCCTGTGGGCCTTATTGTACAGACTGTTAACGATGGGTACGTATCACGGTGTATCACTTTCTTCCATGTGCGGATTCACTTTATGTGTTTACTGTTATTGCGCTGTTTGTACGTACACACGGTGTAGTACATGTACATTTTCTCTCTTCCACCACTTGTTAGCAATAGCAGCCTACTAAATGTACAGTGCCTTCGCACCAGTCCGCCTCCATGCCGACTTGTCCCGGCTTTTAGCAAATGGACGTAGCTTGCGAGTCCGTGCCCTCTACGCTGAAAAATATCTACAGCGCAGTGTGTCCTCTGACAAGCTGTTCGGTGGACTTGACAACCGGCCGCTGTGGACGATCGGTTCTAGGCGGTTCAGTCCGGAACCGCGCTGCTGCTACGGTCGCAGGTTCGAATCCTGCCTCGGGCATGGATGTGTGTGATGTCCTTAGGTTAGTTAGGTTTAAGTAGTTTTAAGTCTAGGGGACTGATGACTTCAGATGTTAAGTCCCATAGTGCTTAGAGTCATTTGAATCATTTGTAGACTGACAATGGAAGACCCCGCACAGTCCCCACGCCTGACTTGGAGGAGCGTGTGCTAAGTTCGATGGAAGACCAATGTGCAACGATTAGCAGCAGCAGAATGCGTGTCTCACTCTCTTGTCTGGGAGGGGGGTGGGGGGGGGGGGGGTTCTTCATGAATACTTGCTGTACTCATATGAGCTACAGCGGCTTCAGGCCCTGAGGCAACAGGATCATCATGGCAGACGGCCCTTCTGTCAATGGCTGTTGCAGAAGTGCGTCACAGATCCACTGTTCATATCCAAGAATTTATTTACCGATGAGACAGGTTTCACAAGTGACGGTGTTGTGTGAATTTTCATAAACAGCGTGTAAGGGCAGTTGTAAATCCCCAAGCAATTCAGGAAAGATGGCATCAACACCGATTATCAATCAAACTATGGGAAGGTGTACTTGGTGATGGATTAATAGGGCCATATGTGCTATCATACAGATTAACTGGAGCGCATTATCTAGACTTTGTCATTAATGTATTGCCTACCTCGCTGGAGGCTGTGCTATTTCAGCAATGAATACAAATGTTGTTCTTGCACGATTCGTGCATGATTCCGCACCAGCACACTTTCGTCACAATGTGCGCGAACGCCTGACGCAGACATTTCAGGACCTCTGGATTGGTCGCAGGGAATCCAGATCTTCGCCTGCACGTTCCCCAGACCTCGATCCCCTAGGGCCTAGACATTTGGTTATGGAGACACTTGAAGGAATTGATGTACGCCACGCCAATCAACGATGTGCGTACACTACAGGGTCGCATCTTCAATGAGTGCCAGCAGGTACAAGAACCGGGTATACTTAAATGGGTGCATTGTCATGAATGGACGCCACATTGAACACCTCATATAAACGAGTGTTTAGATAGTTTATGTCGACCAACCGAAAAAAGCAAAAAATAAATCTTGCTGACATTTCCTAAGAACCTGCTTATCCAGTGCTGTTTAACAACAAACACGCACTCCTCCAATTATTATTGATTGAACGTCAGAATCAAACAGTACCAGAGGAAGCTCCTCGCACGGAGCACCACGATCAGTTAAAGCCACACTAAGCGCTAACACGAGACCCACACATTGTTTCCATACTCGTGTTTATTGGGCTTATCTCAGAAAGTACACACTTCCGGGCCCATGTTTGCTGGACTTAGTTTCTTAAGAAACAAATGTTGCTAAGCTTATACAACTGTATTTGCTTTCTTAATGTGACAGTAAAATAATTCATGAGAAAATTTCAGGTAACGAATTTTAAGCAGGGGTTACGAGGAAAAAATATACTCACACACACAGCGGGCGTTCTGTCCCCTCTATTTCTGCCCGAAACACATTCGCATTCTGTACAATTAGGTTCGTGACTATGACATTGTTTTCCACTGATGATGACATCAGTGAGCTAGCAGTTCCACGATCGTAGCTGCTACGCGGATAATATGTGATAATTTTGTAGAGCTTACCTCTCCGTAGTTCTTCTCCTCTTTTTGTCATTGCTGTCAGCACTTGTGATACGACGTTCTTCGAAACAGAATAGGTACACTACTGTAGTACATGAGCTCTGCACGATTCTACATTGTCAGCACCGCACGAAATGGTGCAAACTGCATTGCCGCTTCCCCCTCAACCCCCTCTGAGGTGAGCTCTTAAAAAGTTCTAGCACTGTTGTATACAGATTAAAAATCAAAATTAAATGTTTTAGCATTACCTTAAAAAATTTACCATTATTTTACCAAGTGGTACAAAAAAGGAAGAAATAATTTCGAACACATCTTGTGTCAGAACGGTAAGAAGTAGGTCTGATGATGTGATGGACAGAGCAATTAATTGGAAATCAATATAATAAAAAAAACAGTTCTTGGTATGTATTTTCCATTTTTAATTTCAGATAATTTAAAGAGAAAAAAACAGAAGACAGAAGCACTGATAGCGATAAGGAGGAACGGGAAAATCCTGGTTTCGCAACAGGGGATTCTTAGTCTCGAAAACTAACTCAAAACACTGGTGCTGGCTCTCTATCTTCTGATGATTGTATGGATGACCTGTTAAAATCTAGTACATCAAAACGTAGGTTTGTGATAGTGTTGGGGGATACCATTGGCAGTCACTGACGAGAGAGAAATACCTTTTCCCGTTCTATCCTGTGGCAGCCCGTAATGCCCGTAATGGACATATATTTTTACAGATTTAGAACTGGACCCAGATACGGATTCGACACGGGGCAACTGCTGCGAAAACGGTGCTGGTCGATATGTCGATCGAACGTAAATTTTATTTTCGGGAAGAAATAGTTACTGGAAAGTTGTTAAACCGCTCGAGTGTCTTATAATTTCGCCGAAGACGCCGTGAATTTAAAGCGAAAATTCAGTTATTTCTGATTGGAAACTTGTCATGGCTGGCATACTCCCAGTAAAAAAGGACCTTTTTGTGGTTGCTGTACATTGTTTCCGCCAAATCTGAATTCTGTTAGGGGTGTACCGAGATCTTTTATCGTAAGACCATTCTGCAAGTTCAAATATGAATCCCACTTCCAAGGAGCGGCACTAGAAGCTGTTAGAGCATTCTTGCAAATGTAACAGTGAATGCACAAATTAACAAACACTCCCAAAAAAAATTTAGACGAAAGCAGGAAAATTATTAAATCCAGCATTTCATTTATTGTGTTTTGTGGGAGAGATAAGTGTTACAGAGAAGGAAATGTGGAACGATCTGAAGCAGGAGACGTGGCTCAATAAAAGCTTATTTAACATGGCAAAAAAAAAAAAAATGCAAGCTAACGATCAGTCCACGTCCAAAGTGACAATAACAGGCTTTGTGAGAATGTGCTTAAGACAGATGTCGTAAAGACAGCGAAAAACCCAGAATCGTACAATGTTTTAGCACATGGAACAGTTGATATTTCTGGAACTGAACAATTATCGATTGGGCTTCGATATTTCGACGAGGTATCCGAAAAAGTCGAAGAAATGTTTGTTGGATTTATCGAGCTGAAAGCTCTTGACCGCTAAAACGATGATATAATCTCCATACTAGTGATGCGTATTGTACGAGGTGCATTCAAGTTCTAAGGCCTCTGATTTTTTTTCTAATTAACTACTCACCCGAAATCGATGAAACTGGCGTTACTTCTCGACGTAATCGCCCTGCAGACGTACATATTTTTCACAACGCTGGTGCCATGATTCCATGGCAGCGGCGAAGGCTTCTTTAGAAGTCTGTTTTGACCATTGGAAAATCGCTGAGGCAATAGCAGCACGGCTGTTGAATGTGCGGCCACGGAGAGTGTCTTTCACTGTTGGAAAAAGCCAAAAGTCACTAGGAGACAGGTCAGGTGAGTAGGGAGCCTGAGGAATCACTTCAAAATTGTTATCACGAAGAAACTGTTGCGTAACGTTAGCTCGATGTGCGGGTGCGTTGTCTTGGTGAAACAGCACACGCACAGCCCTTCCCTGACGTTTTTGTTGCAGTGCAGGAAGGAATTTGTTCTTCAAAACATTCTCGTAGGATGCACCTGTTACCGTAGTGCCCTTTGGAACGCAATGGGTAAGGATTACACCCTCGCTGTCCCAGAACATGGACACCATCATTTTTTCAGCACTGGCGGTTACCCAAAATTTTTTTGGTGGCGGTGAATCTGTGTGCTTCCATTGAGCTGACTGGCGCTTTGTTTCTGGATTGAAAAATGGCATCCACGTCTCATCCATTGTCACAACCGACGAAAAGAAAGTCCCATTCATGCTGTCGTTGCGCGTCAACATTGCTTGGCAACATGCCACAAGGGCAGCCCTGAGGTCGTCCGTCAGCATTCGTGGCACCCACCTGGATGACACTTTTCGCATTTTCAGGTCGTCATGCAGGATTGTGTGCGCAGAACCCACAGAAATCCCAACTCTGGAGGCGATCTGTTCAACAGTCATTCGGCGATCCCCCAAAACAATTCTCTCCACTTTCTCGATCATGTCGTCAGACCGGCTTGTGCGAGCCCGAGGTTGTTTCGGTTTGTTGTCACACGATGTTCTGCCTTCATTAAACTGTCACACCCACGAACGCACTTTCGACATATCCATAACTCCATCACCACATGTCTCCTTCAACTGTCGATGAATTTCAATTGGTTTCACACCACGCAAATTCAGAAAACGAATGACTGCACGCTCTTCAAGTAAGGAAAACGTCGCCATTTTAAGTATTTAAAACAGTTCTCATTCTCGCCGCTGGCGGTAAAATTCCATCTGCCATACGATGCTGCCATTTCTGGGACGTATTGACAATGAACGCGGCCTCATTTTAAAACAATGCGCATGTTTCTATCTCTTTCCAGTCCAGAGAAAAAAAATCGGAGGCCTTAGAACTTGAATGCACCTCGTATATTGCAATTTAGTTTTTCAGTTTTCTAGCATACTACATTTTTTTCTTTCACTAGTTTTGCCTGTGCTGTGACATGCATGCAAGACAGTCTGTGGACTGCTGTGGGTAGGTGTAGTCAAATTTGGAAGAACTCTTACAGTGACTTTTTGACAAAAGAAAATCTTGACCCTAGGAAATGCGTTCTTTTGGGATTTGTCGGTTGTTTGACAATGGCCGGAGAAGACACACGTGTTCAAGCAATGTTGCTCGAAAGGTACGCCAAGGCTTTATTCTTTTACTGTTCTTTGCACAAACTGAGACTAGTTACGAGTGACCTCAACGATCTTCCTGGGCTTCGGAACCCTATGGGAACTATCAAAGACATTATTTAATTTTTCCGTGAATCAGTACGGAGTAGGAAGTTGATACCTCACATTCCAAACTATGTGAAACAAATTGTAGTAGAAACACAAAAACTTTAGAGTTTTTAAGGAGATAATTCCCATTATAATGGAATCCTTAGAAACCTTATCACATGACGGAAACGGATCGAGCACTTTCCAACTCTGTGCTTCTACTTGTGCCTTTCTATTTATTCTTAATTTTAATGTCCAAATATTCAGCTTTGACGGAACCAGCCGTGAATATTCTGCAGTCCACTGCTTTGCATGTAGTCAAGGCCTCGCAGCACATCAAATTAATTTTGCAACTGTTGAAAGCTCATCGTGATAATCCTGAAAAAGTCACAGACGAAATTATGTAGGATGCTATTGTCAGTGCTAAAAATTGGGAAGATATAAAAACCATGCTGAGCGTAGGTGGGAGACAGTAACGTCGAGGCAACCCCTCAACAGAAACGCCATAACAATTCCGTTGAAGGTCATTAATAATATCCTATTTAGATTCCATTACTAATTTTCTTGAAGTGTGTTTTGGTGACGAAATCACCCCAGCATTTACTTTATCTCAATTGCAGGATTCAAGAATATAATTTATTGGAAGCTTGTAAAACCTTTGCCAAATTTTATGATTTATCGAATATAAAAAGTGAAACTAAATTTTGGCGAAATTTTTGGAGGAACACACAGAACCCAGGGGAGCTGATTGTTCTCGATATCCTGAAAGAAACGGAAAACTTCTCTCCTGAAACACAAAAAGCATTAAAAATTTTGATTTCTGTCCCTTACACACAAGGACGTAGCCAGGATTTTGTCAAGGAGCGAGGGTCCCGCATTGTTAAAGAGGAAATTAAAGAGACAAGTTTGTCATTTATTCCTGAAATTTCCATACATAATGATAAAACATTTTACTCGACAATGACCTCGGAGGTTTCACCAAGCGGAGATATAATCTCCGTACTCAGGAGTGCTGGTATTGGTAATCGACTATAAAGCAGTCATGTTTCAATCCCCCTTCTCCCTCCAAGGTTATTTTACACTCTTCTTCTTTCAGTCTGGATTTGAATTGAGGAACAGACGAGCGCAAATTTTTTGGGACACCGTGATTATCAGAGGGGCTTTTGGAAAAAAAAGATCGCTGCTGTGCAGAGATGCCGGAACAATTTTTGATGGCGAAAATGCAAAGTATCCGGAATTATTGAACTTTACACTCTCCCAAATTTCCTCATTGAGGTATACATCTCTCGCTTCTTGCAATGTAAGAAAGACAATTTTCTGCATTAGAGAATGTCCTGGCAGACAGATGCATGAGCGTAAATGAGGAGAATTTGGATTAGTATTTACTTATCATATGGCTTTTAATGCTGGGAGTCTCGAAGGAGATGTTCTGCTTGCCTACAGTGCAGCTCTCTTCATTTGAGCATAGGGGCTGCATCTTTAACGGAATTGGAATCTTTCAGGGAGGAAAGATATTCTGGAGGAATTGGCTGTGGCCTATGGTAAACGACACACCCCTTCATTTGCCTTAACAGAAAATGGGAAACAAAAGAAAACCGTTTTCAAGGTTGTTGGTGGATGGATTCAAACCACATCGCCTTCTGAATCTAGGGATTGCTAGCTCAGCGACCCAACACGCAGAGGTACCCCAAGTCGGTGCGGAATTTGGAAAAACATTGTTTTAAAATAAAGTCAAATGTATCACAACAAAAGGTTGAATTCTGACATTGCGTGTTTCTCCTTTAATTGTGCAAGTTTAGTCATTTCATGCTGCATGAATGCATGTATATTTTAAGACCTAGTTGTGCATGGAATTGCTGGCTTCAGTTATCACAGTATTACAAGAACGTAAAGCGATTTTGGATGAAGGGGAGAGGGAGGGATGCTGAGCGCATTCTGCTCGGACGAATTCAAGCAGCCAGACGGAAGTACGAGGACTATCCACAAAGTACATTACGTTTTCGTTTGTGTCCGGTAGGGGCGGGGCTAGCGCGGCGTTCTTGGTGTCGGCATTCCGACGCTCAGTCGGCATCCTGCCGTGCTAGTGAGAGGTTGGTGCTGTACTCCGTTGAGTTACTGTTAATTGAAAATGCCGCGAAGTGTGAAGTGCTTGCTGTAATAAGGTTTCTGACTGCAAAAAAACTGTACATCGATAGAAATCTATCGGCAGCTTTGTGAAGTGTATGGGGACAACATAATCACTCAAGGTGGAGTGCGTCAATGGGTCATAAAATTTAAAAATGGCCGAACTAACATTCACGACGAAGAGCGAAGTGGAAGACCCAGCACAGTGACTGCCGAACTTGTCGAAAAAGTCGATGACGCGGTCCGTGAAAACCGTTATTTCACAATAACGGAACTCTCTATGAGTTTTCCACAAATTTCACGAAGTTTGTTGCACGAAATCATTACCGAAGAGCTTGGTTACCACAAGTTTTGTGCAAGATGGATACCAAAAATCTTGACAGAGATTCACAAAAATCAGCGAATGGCTGCAGCGTTAACGTTTTTGGACGCTTACGAGAAAGATGGCGACTCATTACTCGATCGCATCGTTACTGGTGACGAAACATGGGTTAAGCATGTGAACCGCGAGACAAAATTGCAGTCAATGCAGTGGGGGCACACAAATTCCCCCCAAAAACCCAACAAATGCATGCAGACAATGTCGGCAAGGAAGGTGATTGCGACTGTCTTTTGGGACAGAAAAGGTGTGATTTTTGTGGATTTCCTGGAAAGAGGCACTACAATAAACTCTCAAAGGTATTGCCAAACTCTGCACAACCTCAGAAGAGCAATACAAAACAAGCGCTGGGGAAAGTTGGGCTCAAAGATCTTGCTGATTCACGACAACGCCCGGGCCCACACGGCAAATGCCACTCGTGAAGTTCTCGAATCTTTTAAGTGGGAATTGTTGCCTCATCCGCCGTACATTCCCGACCTGGCACCGAGCGACTTCCACTTATTCCCAGCAATGAAGAAATGGTTGGCTATGCAGCGTTTTGATGACGATGCATAGCTTCAAGATGAGGTATAATGGAAATGTCGTGTGGCTAGGGCCTCCCGTCGGGTAGACCGTTCGCCTGGTGCAGGTCTTTCGATTTGACGCCACTTCGGCGACCTGCGCGTCGATGGGGATGAAATGATGATGATTAGGACAACGCAACACCCAGTCCCTGAGCGGAGAAAATTTCCGACCCAGCCGGGAATCGAACCCGGGCCCTTAGGATTGACAGTCTGTCACGCTGACCACTCAGCTACCGGGGCGGACAAGATGAGGTAACCACGTGGTTGAAGGCGCAGGCGGCCGAATTTTACGACGAAGGAATTTCCAAGCTCGTCCATCGCTACGATAAGTGCCTTAATTTAAATGGCAACTATGTGGAAAAGTGGTATTTAAGTCTGGCTTTTATCTGTATATAACTAAAAAAATTTCCAATACTTTATTTATTTTTAATTCCAAAACGTAATGTACTTTGTAGATAGCCCTCGTATCTTTCAGAAACGAATGAACTATTGAATGGCGATGATACAAACATTGTAATAAATAGCAAATCAAGTGTAGTCTTAGAAAGATCAGCCAATAAAATATTTGTGGACATTAATCACTGGTTCCTAGCCAATTCTTTGTCACTAAACTTTGAAAAAACACACTACATGCAGTTCAGAATTTGTAAGGGGTATCCCAAGAGTATATGTCTAACATACGATGACAAGAAGATAGAAGAAGTGGACAGTGTTAAATTCTTGGGATTACAGCTTGATAATAAATTCAACCGGGAGGAGCACACCACAGAACTGCTGAAGCGTCTTAACAAATCTCTACTTGCAATGCGAATTTTGTCAGACATAGGGGATATAAAAATGAAAAAGCTGGCATACTATGCTTACTTTCATTCCATAATGTCATATGGGATTATTTTTTGGGGAAATTCATCAAGCCAAGCTAAAGTTTTCCAGGCACAAAAACGTGCAGTAAGAGTTATATGTGGTGTGAACTCAAGAACATCCTGCAGAAGCCTGTTTAGGGAAGTAGGGATACTAACTACTGCTTCCCAATATATTTATTCCTTAATTAAATTTGTCATTAAAAATATATCACTTTTTCAAACCAACAGCGCAATTCATGGAATCAATACTAGAAATAAGAATAAGCTTCACAAAGATTTAAAGTCACTTAGTCTTGTACAAAAAGGTGTGCATTATTCAGGAACACACATTTTCAATAACTTGCCAGCAGCCATAAAAAGCTTAACAACCAATGAAATTCAGTTTAACCGAAGCCTAAAGGATTTATTGGTGGCCAACTCCTTCTACTCCATTGATGAATTTCTTAGTAAAACCAACTGATTTGTATATAAGTACAACATAACTTCTGCACAATTTCAGTGCAGTAATGTGTTCATTGAAAATTTATGTGTGTGTGTGTGTGTGTGTGTGTGTAAGTATAATCTAACTTCTGCACCATTTCAGTGCAGTAATGTGTTCATTGTAAATAAGTATTACAGTAGTTGTATTACATGTTTATTACCTTATAAATAAATAAAAAACTTTTTTATTTTAAATTCAGTGCATTAGTATTTGTAAAATGACTCTTCGTGTTCATTAAAAAATGACAATCATTCCACTTGGGACCTGTGGAATGGTACATTAGCTTATTTGTTTTAGTTGTAAATATCTGTCATGTATTGTTGTTTTTCTGACATGTTCCATATCCTGGAGGACCTCCTCACTACAGATCAATTGGAATGAAAGTAAATCTAATCTATCTAATGTGCTGTCATCACGTACCCCTTCAACTCTCCGCAAAACCCCTCCCCATCACACCTATCGGAAGTGGTTTTCATAACTGAGCACCACCCTGGTGACTAGATTGGACGATTTCTTTGTCATTTAGGCTATTAATGTTATTCCTAATGATATTGATCGTTCCGCTGCCTTGTGAAATGCTGACATATTGCAACCTCAAATTTCTACCAGCCTCTAAATAACTGGGGTAATTAGGCTATTGTAGCACTGCGTACATATTTTTAATTTAGCATAAAGCTAGCGGATGATTCAAAATCGATTTTCCTCTTCTTTTTTATTACAAGATCATTCTTAATTAGAAACTATAACATCTGTACACAGCACAAAGAAAAGAAAATAAACGGTATCGCTTACATTAAATTCAACTGCAAGTAAGAGCTGAACTGATTAACAAAACGTCATGGATGTATAGATAGTTTAAATCTATCATTGGTCTCTTGCTGGCTATTGATAGTGCATATCCCTTTTTCGTCATGTGACTGAAAATCAAAATAGCTTTCAATTTCACTACATGCCAGCTCGGTTGGTTGGAAAATCATTTAGGTAATGGTGGGATTGGGGGGGGGGGGGGTTATGGTCCAGATCCCCTGGACCCTTCCCCCCCCCCCCCCTCTGGCTATGGCCTTGTTGCACAATACATACTGTGGAACGCTCTTCCAGCAGTTTAAGAAGAATCAGCACCTGGTTGAGGAGCACAATGTCAGAAGGCCGTCTCAGTGGTTTTGCAATGATAAGTATTCACTGAAAATTCATTCGTAACAATAAAGAGTATTTTATTAGTATAGTGTAGGAAGAGTTTATAAAAAAATTATAATTTTTCTTGTCACTAAACAATTTTTCTATTTTAATCATTGTAGCAGCATTTCTTGCTTCCCTCATTCTCTTTCTCATCCAGCCTGCCTGCCTACTTACCACTCCCCCCCCCCCCCCTCCCTCCGCCCCACCCCACCCAACCATTCTACTAGCTGAATACCCTTACTCTAAAACATTTCCTTCGAGCTGGGATCTGTTGCTGCACTGAAGTGATCATGTAATAGCTGTATATTGAAATTTAGTTTTTCAGTTCTCTAGCATAATACATTTTTTCTTTCACTAGTTTTGCCTGTGCTGTGACATGCATGCAGGACATTCTGTGGTCTTCTGTGAATAGGTGTAGTCAAATTTGGAAGATCTCATACAGTGAATGAATTGCTGCAATTTCGTGTAAACCAGACTGTCAATATTCTGCAGATATAGCTGTTTGAAAAGCAGTTAATGATTTCTTATTTATGAATCTTTTTGTGAATACATAGTTAAGATGCTAGCAGATACCTGCTTTATTATTAAGTATGTTTGTAAGGAGTTCCGTGACTAGTGCCCTGTGGTCAGGGTTCATTGTGTCAACTGTAGTTGTTACAAACTTTGCTGTGATGAGAGCACATGGGCGGAGAAAAAGTTCGCTTTCCTGGTTGCTTTTCTTATATTGTCGTGCCTTAAGTATTTTTTATTGTCTTCATTGATTCATTATGTTCAATAGGTCTCGTTCCGCTGAACAAGCTAAGATCCTACATTAACACCCAGAAAAAGCCACTGTAGGCTATCCGGGTCAAGTAGACAAATAACAAATTACGACAGGGGAAAACTACCTGTTTTCGAAAAAAATTTCGCTGCATAGTTTTTGTAATATGTAGTCACTGTTTTTGTCTACTTCTTCATATTAAGCATTTGTCTAATCTTAGCCATTTCAGAGGACATCCCTTACATCACCTTCCCTCCGTGTAAAACTACACTTTACTTAAGATATAGAAAAAAAAGTGGAGCAATGAAATTTCTGTAATAAATTTGTCTAGGTAACATATTTAAGTGATTAAAATCGCAAGATCACAGGTTAATGTAAGCACGAGATAACCCATTGCAAATGTGAAATGCTGGTACAGTAATAACCATTGTAACCGCCAGAATGTTGAATGCAAACATGTATGCATTGTGTTGTATAGGGTGTCCGAAAGTCTTTCACTGATTACATAAATTGATAACTCAGGCTAGAAGTAAGATACAAATATGAAACTGGTGTCTAATTGTTTACAAACTATCGAAGTTTTTTCACACATCAGTAAACTTCCACATGAGCACCCTTGGTAGCAGGTAGCACATCTAGGCAATATTCAATTTCTGTCCACACATTAGCCAACATCATTGGAGGGATCGATTCAACGACTGTGGTTATCCGTTGCCGCAGGGTTTCAAGATCTGGCACACGTGTTCGGTAGAGCTCGTCTTTGACATAACCCCATAAAAAGAAGTCTAATGTGGTTATGTCAGGAGAGCGTGGAGGCCAAACCGTTGGCCCATCACGACCAATCCATCACCCAGGAAAGGTCATATCGAGATAGGCACGGACGTCCAAACCTCAATGAGGTGGTGCACCGTCTTGCTGAAACAAGACATCAGGGTGATGCTGAAGCAGCTGAGGAACAGCATACAGTTGCAACATGTCCAGATACACTGCAGATGTGATGGTAGCCTCAGCGAAGAAGAAGGGCACGATAACTCGATCGTGCAATAGCGTGCACCAAACATTCACCTTTGGACTGCCTCTGGTGCACTCCATGACCTCGCCAGGGGGTTGTGAACCCCAAATGCGCACATTATGGCGATTCACTACTCCACTGACAAAAAAGGTAACTTCGTCGGAAAAGGCAATTTGTCTGAGATAACCATCATCGTCCTCAATTCGTGATAGAATTTCAACCGCAAAGTCACATCGACGTGTACTGTCATTGGGCAAGAAGGCCTGAACGATTTACACTTTGTATGCACGAAACAATAAACGTTTGTGTAAAATGTCATAGAGGGGTTTTTGTCATCTGTAATTCACGTGAGGTCCTGCGCACCGATTTCTTCGGACTTCACAGAAAAGACTGCCTTACAGCTTCCACCCTGTCTACTGAGGTTCTTGGTCGACCAGACCTCGGAAGGTCAGCAACCGATCCTGTGTTCTTGAACTTCTCATATCAGGCTTTAATGCTCTTAACATCGGGTGGATTCCTTCCAAATTTTGTCTGGAAGTGTCTCTGCACTGTGGCTGGTGATCGTGTCTCATGGTACCACAAGACACACTGAGACTTCTCCTGATTGGTTAACATGGCTTCTTGGGCACAGCACCTCATCCACTACTTACGTACTGCGAACCTAAAACAGAAGAAAACTTTGATAGTTGTAAACAGTTCGACTCAAGTTTCATATTTGTATCTTACTTCTAGACTGAGTTATCAATTTATGTAATCAGGGAAAGTCTTTTCGGACACCCTGTACAGGTGCCGGATCTTAATTTCTGGGATGGAGTTCCATGACTATTGCACTTGGTCGGAGAATACAGGGACGGTTAATGGTGTTTGCGGACGATGCTGGAATTATTGTCTGATGATGTCCCTAATGTGCTCGACTGGAGATAGATCTAGTGACAGAGCAGGCCAAGGCAACATATCGACACTCTGGGATACAACAGTGGTACGTGTACGAGCGTTATCCTGTTAGAATACACCCCTTGGAATGCTGTTCATGAATGGTAGAACAACAGATCGAATAGCCACACTGACGTAAAAAGTTGCACTCATGGTGTGTGGGATAACACGAGAGTGTCTGTGCTGTCATACAAAATTGCACCCCAGACCTTAACTCCACATGTAGGTCCAGTGCGTCTAGCACACAGACAGGTTGGTTGCAGCCTGCAACCAACCTGTCTGTGTGCTAGACGCACTGGCCTCTTCCTAACCAACACATAGCCATCACTGGCACCAAAGCAAAACCACCTTTCACCAGAAAACACAACAGACCTCCACCCTGGCCTCTAATGAGCTCTCGCTTGAAGTCACTAATGGTGGTGGTTTTGGGTAATGGAATGCGTGCTACAGAGTGTCTGGATCTGAGCTGTCCTTGAAGTATGCGATTTGTAAGAGTTTGATGTGTCACTGTGGTACCAGCTGCTGCTCAAATTGCTGCTGCATATGCAGCACAATGCACCAGAGCCATACACTGAACGCGATGGTTTTCCCTCTCAGTAGTGCCATGTAGCCATCCGGCGCCCGGTCTTCTTGCAACCTTACCATTCCCATGACCACTGCTGCCAGCAATCAAGTTCAGTAGCTACATTACTCCCAAGCCTTTCTGCAGTATCGCACAAGGAACATCCAGCTTCTCGTAGCCCAGTAGCCTCAAACTCAGTGAGGTGTTGATAATGGTGCTTTCGTCGCTTTAAAGACATTCTTCGCTAACATCAACTAACCACATCCAGTCTCAAAGGTTGTTATAACGCCCACGACCGTTACAGCGTATATTTGAAGCAAATCTGATTTGCATCCTCTTAGTGGCACTATTAGTGCCACTCTTATGCGACTGGCGAAAAATGATAATAGACATCCTTCTTAGTAATACGAGTTTTTGCCGCCAGTGTATAATAGTCATTAACTATAGGATCAATGAATTCCGAATGCTCTCCCGTGATGTACAAGTAGCCTAGAGAGATAGTCCGCAGAGATTTGGGGATCGTGATAGATGTTTCTAACTTTATTAGCTCTGATGAATTCATCTAAACAACTCAGAACTACATCTCATCAGAACAGTGCACTTTTGCATTGTTTGAAACCACTTAAAAATGTGTTAATCTGCAATTCAACATTCAATACTGAGAAAGCAACCGCAGTTTGCATTAAAGGTTGTAAGATGGCGCTGCCTAAAACGTATTTTCCAGTATATATTACAAAATTTAAATTATGAAGGAGCATTTCGAATATTTTCCATACGGGTTTAAATAATGACTGTCAACTGTTTTGGGGCTGTTAATGTTGAGTGACGTTTTTCAAAGAGTTACGTTAGCTGCTTGTAGTCTGTAGCAGAGGTTTGGAGGCATGGCTTCTACAGAGTACCATTCTTATGGGTTTAGAGAAGGCGTATCTAAGGAGAAGTGCTTTGATTCTGCTCGGCAATTTTACTAAGTCAAACTGACGCAGTGGTGTTGAGCTTCGCCAGGCCAGTGTAGAAAATATCATAGATTCAGCTAACTAAAAAAATTCGTGCAGTTGGCTCATCCATTTACATATGCTGTATAAACAAGCTTACGAATATTTCTTTGTGTGGGACTACCTGTGCCAGATAGGTCCTATTCGAAAATCTAGATTGGAAGATCTACTGTACTTTTCGAGTCGTTTTCAATATTTCCTTGACTGTGTCAACACTCGCGTGCATTGTGATATATTGAGTGTTTTCGAACAGTTATCAGTGCCACGAATAAAACTCGCACTATATCATCAATAGCAACATTAATTTGTGCGTTTTAGAAACTTTTGGCCGTAGCTATCTTCGTTCAGAACCTATCATTCCCTAATTCCGTTGTCCATTTAAGTGAAGAAAGGTATATCGATATTTTTGAGACTTTTCGGATGCTTGCAAAGTATTATTTTCGCTCTTTTTCGTAAGTTGTTAGTGTCGTACATAATTAGTTTCGTAGTAAATCGCCGTTCACGATTTATAGTTACTGTAACAGCTTACCTTGGATGGAGGGTCATATTAGTCTTCTCTTGTAACAGGAGTGTATATTGCCTGCAATCATCGTAAACTATGCTATTGTCAACTTTGTTAGCAACCATAACCTGGAAAACGTTTCATGAAACTAATTTTTGTAGCAAGTTTTCTGTTTTTTTATTTTTTTTTTTTTTTTTCTAAATACATATGTGGCTTTTGCCGTTAATTACTTCAGTTATAAAGGGCTACTAGTAATATTTGTAGCGTTTCATTGCGTTAAAAAATAGTCAGCTATTTGCGGTTGAGTTAGCCCCTGTATTAACTACTCCTGTAATTTACTGTAGATCTCTCGAACGAAATCCGTGCCCGGTAGTTAGAAGAAAGTACAGGATACATCCGTCTATAAGAAGGGTACCAGAAATGATCTAAAAAACCTACTCTCCAATACCCTTTACATATATCTGTTGTAGAATGTTAGAACTTATTTTGAACTGAAACTTAATGAAATGTCTCCAACAGAATGACCTCTTCAATGCCAAACAGCAAGGATTTCGGTAACCCAAAATTTTCTCACATGACGTACTAAAAGCCATGGATCGAGACAGTTAGATTCAGTCTTCCTCGATTTCCGAAAAGCATTTGACTCAGTACCATAGCTATGTTTCTTATCAAAAGTATGTTTGTAGGGGTGCCAAGCGAAATTTGTGACTGGACTGCGGGTATTCTGACAGGGAGGACACAGCAAATTACCTTGGATGGAGGGTCGTCAACTGACGTAGAAAAACTAGGGGTGTACCAGAGCGTTCCGGCCCTTGCTGTTCAGGTTGTATAGTAATGACCTTACAGACAATGTTAATAGTAATCTCAGACTTTTCGCAAATAGTGTAGTTATCTGTAATGAAGTACAGTTCTGAAAGATGCTGCGCAAATCTTTAGTCAGATCTTGATAGGATTTCAAAGTGGTGCGAACACTGGCAATGTGGTTTAAAAGTTCCGAAATGAAAAATTCTGCATTTCACAAAACGGAAAAACGTAGTACCCTACGACTATAATGTCAATGAGTCACAACTGGAATCGATAAACTGATACGAATACCTGGGAGTAGCACTTCGTAGGGGCATGAAATAGAACGATGACATAGGCCCAGTCCTGGGTAAAGTAGGTAGCAGATTGGTTTATAGGTAGAATTCTAGCCCCTTGACTGCTACAAATGTGCTCGCACTATTCCATAGAGAGCGCAGCTTTGTTGCCGCCATCTATACATCTATGAGGGGTGTTCAACAAGTAATGCAACACAATTTTTTCTGTAAACTGGTTGGTTGTATTGAGGATTCCAATACACCATATTATTCTCCACTCTTTGCCTACAAAACCCTGTTTTTTAACAATTTCCGTTCAGTGCGACTTTCTCACACCGCCTTACTGAGAGGGCCTGTACGCCAGTATAGTACCATTCTACTAGTCGACGTTGGAGCCAGTGTCTTGCTCCATCAGTAACCTCCCCATCATGATACTGCTTCCTGCGGAGTGCATCCTTCATTGGGCCAAACAGATGGAAGTTGGAGGGTGCAAGATCCGATCTGTAGGGTGAATGAGGAGAAGAGTCCAATGTAGTTTTGTGTGCGTCTCTCGTGTGTGCAGAGTTGTGTGAAAGCCCTGTGTTGTCATGGAGAAGGAGAAGTCTGTTTGCATGTTTTTGGCAACAAACAGGCTGAAGTCCTTTCTTCAGTTTCCTGAGGGTAGCACAGTACACTTGAGTTGATCGTTGCATCATGAGGAAGGACATCAAACTGAATAACCCCATCTGAGTCCCAGAACACCGTCTCCATGACTTTATCGGCTTTGGAGTAGAGGTGGTATGGCGCCACTCCATGGGTTGCCGTTTTATTCCCGGTTCGAGGTAATGAATCCAGATTTCATCGCCTATGACGATGTTCGACAAAAAATTATCACAATTGGCCTCATAAGGCGCAATCAGTTTTGCACACATGGTTCTTCATTGTTCCTTATGGTTTTCTGGCGGACGAGTGTGTCAGCTCTACCAATAGAGACGTCCAGTTGTGAAGTGAGGTATCTGATTTTGTTTCTTCCATCACCTCAAATGAGAGTGGCCGCACGTTCCGGCATTGCAGGAGTCACAGTTGTGTGCGGCCAGGCACTTAGGCGATCGAACAGGCTTGCTCGATCTTGTTAACGGTGATGACAGACGCCTCATCCAAATACTCACTATGCTTTTGTTCACTGCCACGTCTCCGTAGACATTCTGCAAGAAGTTGTTAATATCTGCGACGCTCCGCTTTTTCGCCTGAAGAAATTCAATGGCAGTTCTCTGCTTGGAACTTACTTCCGTTACGGACGCCATCTTGAAGGCGACGTATAGTGTCGCCACCTGCTGGATCTTGATGGAACTTAGAGGCTGAAGCGGGAATAGTCCACGATGTCCCACAACAAATTGCGCATTTTTCAACAGAAACTCGCCGAGAAAGAAAAAAAAAAGTGTTGCCTCACTTATCGAATGCCCGTCGCACCTGCCATGGGATTCCTCGTTCCGGCCGCTGCCTGTGATTTTGCCGCAAGGTGCGGCTCCCCTTTGCTGAATATTCCTGGAACGCTGGGCGTGACAGTTTCGTCTGCCGCTTTGGGTTTCGCCGCCCCCAATACAAAATAAATACAGTTACTCTAACAAATTAAGTTTGTCACTTTAAAACTTCTCTAGAAATGAATCACTGCCTAGACAAACACAAAGGTATGTCTATATTGTTTCATGGCTAAGAATTACATCCACCTGGAAGTTTTAATAGGATTTTAGAAGCCTGTGGTGAAAGCTACATGTCACTTTGTGTTCACGTCAGTAACTTTCTGTTCTTTCATAGTTACTCTTTTATCAATCTGCTGTCCTACATATATTCGTAATTCAAGAAAAGGATCAATCTATCAGTGATATAGCTCTAATACATTGGCAATTGATGGGAACCACAATAATATTTTCGGTCCACATTTGTTGATTCCGTCCACGAATTGTCACCAACAGGGTTGAGCGGTCGAATGGGGACTAGTAATGAAGTATTTATCATCCGATTTTAAGAAAACTCCAAGACGAAAAATTTTTATTCTTTCACGTATTTCAGTATGATGTCTTCGGTCAATAACGGACTGAATTTCTTTCTTTTGTTCATCGTAGTTACTGCGCTACAACCAGTTAAATGAAACACTGAACGATATTTTAAGATTTTTGTCGCGTGTAAAGAGTAGACTTAGGGTATGTTGCGTTTTATGACACTGATTGCTGCATATGAAATATTGCTAAAATTTCTAAATTGTATTTAAAGCTGAAAGCATAGGGATTTACGTCACCGTTCTCAACATACTGGTTTTTATATCTACAGGAGCGTTGTGCAACGTGAATCCTGTGGTCGTAATACTCGTCATATTTCATAAACGGTTCGCTGTATGTATCGAAACGAACGAGATATGTTGCAAATGATAGCACGCAAATAGGTGTGTGTATTGCCGTATGATTAATACTCGTAACTTTCTTCTGTATCGAAATATAGACAGAACTGTAACTTTTTTGATTGACAGATATCTTAAACAACATTTAACATTTCGATATATTTCGTTTGTTTACAAAGTTAAGAATGCATTATAGCTACATGTAATGTTATCAGCTTGCCATCTAGTCTCTCCAGCAACACCACTGCGCTGGTTTTCATATGGCGGCGTCTGATACTCTGCTTCAGTTTATTTTATCCTGTGACGCCAGGTACCCCGTGTAATTGCCTGTCACCATCTTCATGATTTCTTCCTCTGTACAACCACAGAAGCAGACCATTTTCTCAGTCATAAACAGAGCTGGAAACAACAACACAAATAAGATCACAGCAGCAAATGCAAACAGACCGAATGATGGAAAGCTGCTGAGCACTCAGAACGGAAAAGCGGTTGCTTTGCCGCTCTATCTGACTGCTAAGTGGTTCACGCGCTAAGACATCCAGGTCACGTAGAGACCCAAGCGGCTGGCCGTGGCAGTACGTTAGGAGCATAAAGGTGGTGGCAACGGGGTGCACATATGCACTTCTAGAGTATGTGATGGAAGGATTAAAGGTGTGCATAAACGTGTCCAGAGCACCCAGGGACATTAACAGTAGTGTGTGTTAACACGTCCAGAGCAGTCAGAGGGCTACGGAAATGCAATCAGTCTACAATGGAGGGAGCTTACGAATCACTCGTAAACACATCCTAGAATATTGCTCAAGTGTATCAGACCCGTACCAAGTAAGGTTAATAGGGGATACTAAATATATGTGGAGACGGGCAGCACAAATGGTTACAGGCTAGTTTGACTCACAGGAGAAGTCAGAGAGATGTTGAACGAACTGAACTTGCAGAATCTGGAAAATGGCCCAGCTTTAAATAATGCTCTAGGAAGACACTACAACCCTCTACGTATCTCTTCCATCGGGACTGATGACATCAGATGTTAAGTCCCATAGTGCTCAGAGCCATTTCTTTCTCCCATAGGGATTATGAAAACAAATTAGATTAAGCACACACAGAGGCATCTATACAGTCAATCTTCTCTCATTCCATACGTGAATTGAATGGGAAAAATCCCTAATAACTGATACAATAGAAATTACCCTTGGTTATGCACTTCAAAATGGTTTCAGAGTATGGATGTAGATATAGATGAAACTTAGTTTAATGTTATTTGTTTACTGTTTAGTAAAATATTGCATCAGGCATAATGGGGTCCCACTGTGTATACTGTTCTCAGGCATGGAATGAGTTTGTTGCTGATTGTAACCAGCTGGAATCTTTCTGACTTACGTCAAGCGATTGGAAACTGCGGCGAATGGGTGCGCTGGGAGGGTTACTGAGAATCATGTACCAGGGATGCCGAAGGTATACAAGTATTATAGTCTCCTATGGAAACTGTCTTTTCTGCAGGAAATACAGGATCTGTCACTACTCATCTACTTACCTGCAAGTGGACTGTCAATGGTAGTAGGTCTAGGCGTCCTGTTCAGTGACAACAGAGACCAGAGAGAATTCGGATGTTACACCAGTACCCTAACCAACAAGTTTGAGGTGCTGTATTCCACTAAAATCGAAACCGAGCGATGAAACTAACTTCACCTGTTGGGAAATGTGCTGATTCCATGTCAAGGAGAGGCAAACAAAAAATAGTAGGGCCTACTAATCGATGGCAGCTCAAACGTGTGGCAAATAATGGTGTCGCTTATGAAAATGGCAGCAAGGGACAGGAAGGAACACCGTGTGCACTCAGTTCCTGGGGGTCTCGTCTCAATATGATGAAGAGGCTTTTCTGACAGCCGTTGAGAGAACAGGGTACAACCATCTTCTGGCTCACGTTGGGACAGACGATGCCTGTCCTCTTATTTTCTAGGTCGTTCTTAGATCACTGCAGCCGACTACCAACTACCAGAGACGATTGAGAATAACCACCTTACTCTTGCAATTTCAACAGAGTTTAAAATTTACAGCATTGTCCCCAGAACAGAGCGTGGCCCACTGGTTCTGAGTCGAGTGGAGGGCTTCAACCAGAGATTGCAGGGATTCTGTGACAAGCTAGTCCGTGACTCCCTGGAACTGCTCCATAGCGTTGAAAACCGTAGGATCCTGCTACATGGATCAGATGTGCACTACACATTAGAGGCTGTTATCAAGTTAGCTGTCTGTTTCAGATATACACACAATGGTTTTTTTTTTTAATTAGGCGACTCTCCATCTTATCCATATCATGATAGTTGTAGGAGTCGCAGAACTATCACTGTAAAATCCAAAGAAATGTTTAACTCAGGCGAGAGTATTAAAATCTTTGTGGATAACTGCCGAAGCATTTGCAACAGAGTGCAAAAGCAATGTTCACATAGTACTACGTACAGAGAGCTGGCTAAAACCTGAAGCTGACAGCAATGAGATTTTTGGGAAATTAAAGAGTACACATTAGAAGGATAGGCTAATCGGTAATGGAGGTGGTGTATTTGTCACAGTAGAAAGGTAACTCACATCTACCGAGATAGAAATTGAAACAACGTGTGAGATCATTTCGGTAAGACTCAGTATCAGGGATGGGCATCAAACTATAACTGGATCCTTCTACCGACCACCAGACTCACCTCCTGATGTAAGCAAACACTTTAGAGAAAACCTCTGTTCAGTGATAATAAATAAGTTACTCAAGCATACTGTAATCATCAGAAGAGACTTTAATCATCCAACAATTAGTTACAATTTTGTTAGTGGTGAGTGTGACAAGACATTCTATGAAACATTAGTTAATGCCTTTTCTGAAAGCTTCCTAGAACAGATGGTTCAGAATCCCACTCATGTTGGAAATATATTTGATCCAATGGTACAGAGCCGAGTGCAAGGTCTGAATCAGAGGCTGAGACGGTTCTGCGACCGTGTGGGCTGCAGATTCCTCGACTTGCGCCATGGGGTGGTGGGGTTTCGGGTTCCGCTGGATAGGTCAGGAGTCCACTACACGCAGCAAGCGGCTGCACGGGTAGCAGGGGTTGTGTGGCGTGGACTGGGCGTTTTTTTAGGTTAGATGGCCTCGAGCAAGTACAGAAAGGGCAACAGCCTCAAACGGTGCGGGGCAAAGTCAGGACATGCGGGGACCAAGCAGCAATCGGTATTGTAATTGTAAACTGTCGAAGCTGCATTGGTAAAGTACCGAACTTCAAGCGCTGATAGAAAACACCGAAGCTGAAATCGTTATAGGTACAGAAAGCTGGCTGGAGCCAGAGATAAATTCTGCCGAAATTTTTACAAAGGCACAGACGGCGTTTAGAAAGGATAGATTGCATGCAACCGGTGGTGGCGTGTTTGTCGCTGTTAGTAGTAGTTTATCCTGTAGTGAAGTAGAAGTGGATAGTTCCTGCGAATTATTATGGGTGGAGGTTACACTCAACAACCGAGCTAGGTTAATAGTTGGCTCCTTTTACCGACTTCCCGACTCAGCAGCATTAGTGGCAGAACAACTGAGAGAAAATTTGGAATACATTTCACATAAATTTTCTCAGCATGTTATAGTCTTAAGTGGAGATTTCAATTTACCAGATATAGACTGGGACACTCAGATGTTTAGGACGGGTGGTAGGGACAGAGCATCGAGTAACATTATACTGAGTGCACTATCCCCAAATTACCTCGAGCAATTAAACAGAGAACCGACTCGTGGAGATAACATCTTGGACCTACTGATAACAAACAGATCCGAACTTTTCGACTGTGTAAGTGCAGAACAGGGAATCAGTGACCATAAGGCCGTTGCAGCATCCCTGAACATGGAAGTAAATAGGAATATAAAAAAAAGGGAGGAAAGCTTATCTGTTTAGCAAGAGTAATAGAAGGCAGATTTCAGACTACCTAACAGATCAAAACGAAAATTTCTGTTCCGACACTGACATTGTTGAGTGTTTATGGAAAAAGTTGAAGGCAATCGCAAAATGCGTTTTAGACAGGTACGTGCCCAGTAAAACTGTGAGGGACGGGAAAAACCCACCGTGGTTCAACAACAAAGTTAGGAAACGGCTGCGAAAGCACAGAGAGCTTCACTCCAAGTTTAAACGCAGCCAAAACCTCTCAGACAAACAGAAGCTAAACGATGTCAAAGTTAGCGTAAGGAGTGCTATGCGTGAAGCGTTCAGTGAATTCGAAAGTAAAATTCTATGTACCGACTTGACAGAAAATCCTAGGAAGTTCTGGTCTTACGTTAAATCAGTAAGTGGCTCGAAACAGCATATCCAGACACTCCGGGATGATGATGGCATTGAAACAGAGGATGGCACGCGTAAAGCTGAAATACTAAACACCATAAGTAATACACAAAACTACCTTCCAATATCCTTGACATCCGTTTGTGGTACAATCTTAGAGCATATTCTGCGCTCAGAAGTAATGAGCTATCGCGCACAGAATGTCCTCGTCCATGGGAACCAGCAGGGATTCCGAAAAAATCCATCATGTGCAACCCAATGCGGACTTTTTTCACATGACGTACTGAAAGCCATGAATCAAGACGATCAGGTAGATGCAGTCTTCTTCGATTTCCGAGAAGCATTTTACTCAGTACCACATCATCGCTTTTCATAAAAAGTATGACGCTACTGGTTATCAAGCGAAATTTCTGACTGGACTGGGGGTTATTTGTTAGGGATGACTCAGCAAATTACTTTGGATGGGGAGTCATCGACTGATATAGAAGCAACTTCGAGTGTGCCCCAGGGATGTGTACTGGGACCCTTCCCGTACATGACGTATTTTAAAAACGTTGCAGACAATATGAAATTGTAACCTCAGAGTTTTCACAGACTAGCAGTAATCTATAATGAAGTACTGTATGAAAGAAATTGTATAAATATTTAGCCAGCTCTTGATAACATTTCAAAGTGACGCAAAGATTGGCAAATTGGTTTAAATATTCAGAACGGAAAATTGTGCGTTTCACAAAACGGAAAAAAGTTGTGTCCTATGATTATAATATCAACGTCACTGATGTAATTTCTCATCTAAATGTAACAATTTGTAGGTCTATGAAATGGAGCAATCATGTAACAGTAGTCTCAGCCTTGGGTAAAGCAGGTGACAAACTGTGATTCCTTGGTAGAATACCAGGGAAATGCAATCAGTCTGCGCTGGAGATTGCTTACAAAACATTCGCGTGACACATACTAGAATATTGCTCAAGTATGTGGGACCCATACCGAATAGCACAATCAGGGGATACTGAACGTATATAGAGAAGTGCAACACGAATGTCACAGATTTGTCCGACCCATGGGAGAGAGTTATGAATTTACAGAGTGAACTGAACTGCAGACACTTGAAGACAGATGCAAGCTATACCACGAAAACCTTCTTAGAAAGTTTCTAAAACCAAATTTAAGTAATGAATCTAGTAATATATGAGGGCTACTCGGAAAGTAAGGAACTATAGGTCGCGAAATGGAAACCACAGTGAAAATCAAACTGTTTTATTTGCAACGGCTAGCTACACCTTCCAGCCACTTCTCTATACAGTCGCCTCTCAGACTTAGACATCTGTCTTAGCGTTGTACCAACTTTTCAATTCCCTCGTTATAGAAGACAGCGGCCAGTGCTTTTCGAGAATTTTCTACTGTGGACTGTAGCTCGTTGTCTGTCCCAAAATATTGTCATCATAGCCAGCGGTTCATTTGAGCAGAGATGGATACCAGGGGTAGCCAATTATGGGCTGTATTGTGGGTGATGAAACACTTCCCATTGGAAACGCTTCAGGAGCATCTTCATTGCCCCTGCAGAGTGCGGCCGAGAATTGTCGTGTAGAACGAACCGCATGACAGTTATGTTATGTGGATTGCATAGCTTCAGGCGAAATTTTTTGCCAGGCCCTCATTCTTGGTGGGAGACGCTAATTTCTAGCCATCTTTACGTTCTCACTGTGAGATGAGAACTGAAAAGAGCGACATGATGCGATCGACGGGCGTCATTAGAGATGAGACTCTCCTTCACGCTTGTAAACTCAATTTTAATACAGTAAGCGACATTTCAAAGCCACTACGAACGTCATTAGAATTTGAGTTAACTAACTCCATGACGCAAGTCAGTCCAGCAATCTTTAGGCAAAATTAAATGTGTTTATGAACAAGAGATTTTGAAACAATACCTGGATTCCTCAAGTTCTATGACAATTCCAAGTATTTTTGCTATTTAAAAGATTTTACCAAGTCTTTGAAACGTCGTTCCTGATACAAGTGGTTTGTCATAAACTATGTGTTGAACCAACCAGTTTTAAGCAACACGATTAAGAATGGCAAGCGCCCTATGGAAACCTCAAAACTAACATCGTTTCACCAGTAATTTCTCTGTATTCGCGGCTGATCAATTGTTTGTGCACATGTTTGAACTTTAAACTACCAGACGAACTTTTTTGCTCTGGATCCGTATAGAAACCAAGCACCTATAGCCATTGTAACTGGGCAAAGCTTTTGCGCCTGACCGACATTCGATTACAGCAACGTTCGTCATTGGTGACTTGACATAAAGAGTCGAGAGATATCGAAGTTTTCACCAGTATCAGTTAGCAAATCTGAACCTGAAAATTTCTGTGCTCTGGTTGGAATCCTGTCAAGATCTTTACCTTCTTGTTAAGTAACCACGAAAAAACGTTTAATGTAATTTCAAGTGACAAATTTAGCAAGTGTTTAAAACTAAGTGCTATGATGTAAAGTTTTGTGACCGTGACTCGAACGCAGCACGTAATTAGATAGTTAACTAAGTAAAATCAAATGTCAGATATAGAATTTTTTCGCCAGCAGCGACTGAATTTAAAATGAGTATACGACAGTTTTACTTGAGAGGAATCCAACCCGGCATCTACCGCCGTTGTTTTCTATCCACAAATTATTTGCTCACCAGTGGATGTGCGGCACCTATCGTTATTTTTGACAACACACGAAGAGACAGTAAGATGGTAGGGCTTGAAATGAAACCATGGATATTTTTGTGCTGGGCCAGAATTCGAACTCACATATGTGCCTTTCGTGGAGACTAGAGTAGTTCGCAATCTTGGGGGAAACAACGAAATGATCGAACTACACCGTTCCGTGCTCCGTGATGCCGGCCGATGTGGCCGTGCGGTTCTAGGCACTTCAGTCCGGAACCGCGCTGCTGCTACGGTCGCAGGTTCGAATCCTGCCTCAGGCATGGATTTGTGTGGTGTCCTTAGGTTAGTTATGTTTAAGTAGTTCTAAGTCTAGAGGACTGATGACCTCAGATGTTAAGTCCCATAGTGCTCAGAGCCATTTGCTCCGTGATAACAAAGAAAGAGGAGATCCAAATTGGAAGCCCAATCCAGCACCAAATTTTTCAACATTTCAAGTTCAAGTAAAATGAGAGTCCTGTGGCCATAAATAACCACTGGCTCATAAAACAAAATAATGTTTCTAGTGAAAGGAAGCTGACTGGCGGCAGAGTCTCTATTTGCCGCGACTTCCGCCTCTATGATCCACCCTGAACAGGCCCTACCTCATTTGGTAGCGAAGGGATACGATGTTTCTAAAACGGATTCTGAACTATGGTGCAACTTAGCGGTCTCCACTTGGCATTACTGGGGGTGAAGGAGATCTAACCCATACCTCACAAATAAGAAACTGGTATCAATCCACCTGGTCACTGAAGGTTACATTTTCTACGTCCATGGTTGTCTCGTAACGTATGATGTGCTTACAAATTAGACACCGTGAAAAAATTCAGTTCTCTATTAACTGTTTAATTATCAACAGGCTTCTGACATGGAAATTGTGCTAGTCTCATGTCAGCGGAATGTAAAGACGCTTTTAGACACCATAGCCTAGATTCGAAGCCATTTTGAAATTTTCATTGTTTCGAATAAGTTCTTAGATCGAGAAATACCATTTAAGACTACGAAGTTACCAAATACATCGATTATTTGTCCCATTATTGTTATTAACTTCTTCACTGTGCTGCTGCAACACGTATGCTTGAAGGAAACATTTGATACTTCTCGGCCAGTGTTAGAAGCAGTGATCAAATACAGGGAAGTATTTAGTTCGCAGCAAATGGCTGCGACATGCTGTGGCAACTGAACGGTCCTTTTCTAGTCGTTACCACTGCGAAATACTTGACAAAGTAATGCATCCTTCTGTTCGTCAAAGATTTCTGGGAGGCAGAATAACCTTCGAATATGACCGCTCTCCTGTCGATACAGCGAACTGTGTAAAATGCCGTGAGAATTTCACTCTGCAGCGGAGTGTGCGCTGATTTGAAACTGGCAGATTAAAACGGGATCTTTGCCTTTCGCGGGCAAGTGCTCTACCAACTGAGCTGCCCAAGCACGACGCACGCCCCCTCCTCACAGCTTTACTTGTGCTGGTATCTCGTCTCCTACCTTTCAAACTTTACAGAAGCTCTCCTGCGAACCTTGCAGAACTAGCACTCCTGAAAGAAAGGATATTGCGGAGATTGGTTTCAAATGAACAGAAACGTTGAGCTATGGGACTCGCCTCCCTAAGGTGCCCACCTCAGTCCCATAGAGCACTTATGGGCAGAGGTGAAGAAAATTATTGGTGTAGAAGACCAGCACCGACAACGAAGACAGCGATGTCTGAAGAAGTTCACGACGCTTGGCAAGAGCTGTCGGAGAATAGCAGATTCACCCGGAAACTTGTTGCCTCTATTCCCCGGCGTCTAAATGAAATTGCAGAGGAGGACGGAAACTGGGCACAGTACAGAATTATTGTGTTGTTAGGGAGAAATTCCTTGACAAACGTTTTGTTCTCCCTCAAAGAAGACAAAAATTAGTTTGTCTTATGTTTCTTCTTTTTTTAAAAAAAATGGGGAGCAGATTATGCATAAAAATCAGGCTGTCTATTTAATTTTTTCAGCCGTTCAATACGCTCAAACAGACTGAGACGACCATGAAAGTATTTTTTTTGTCACATGACACATGACGTCAATGCCGATGAAAGTAGCAAAGAGAAAGTATTTAGTTTTTTTACATCGAGGAAAAGAATGCGGAATACCCTGTCAGAAAAACTAATAAATTTATGTATAAATCTGCGTTTGGTGTCATAATTTACGAGATATCAACAGTGAGTGAGGCAGGTTGGTGGGAAGGAGCATTCGTAGACGAAGGTGTGGTGGACCACAACAGTTGTTTAACATCTCGGTAATGTGGGACAGCCCCGAGATAGAAATTAAGTCGTTAGCAGGAAGCTGCGATCTTGGAGCATTTTGCAGGGATTAACTGGCATATACTGGGACTGTGTTGAGTGTAGGGTAAGGGTTTAATGGTTTTGATGCTGTTCATCTTCTGTTGAGCAATTCTTTCACAGTTAGAAATTAAATATGGCCTATCATCTGATGTAGTAGTAGTTTGGCGTTATTATTCAGCAGCACGTTCTGCTCATCTGTGCCGCCGCAGTAGAGCTTGATAACTCTCATATGATGTTGTGGTAGACAAGAGGCGTCGTTAACATTAAAATGTTAGGGGCTAAATTAATAACATACTGTGTAAGCGGTGCGTAGAATCTCAGCCACATGCTCAACTTGGTGAACCAGTTGTTATTTCGCGTTCTCTCTGTCTTAGGCATACCGCACGTTGAAGAGCTCTTCAACATAGGCACTTTTCACGATATTGACAAAGCATCAGCAGCTGATACATTTTAATCATAACAAATAGATTGTAAGGTGTCAGGCAAATCCAACACCTTCCATGAAAACCCTGACATGATAAGCAAATCCAGTAGTATGTCACATAGCGCCGAATAAATCGTGACATTAAATTAACCAAAGTAATACGAGTAACGAGTGAGCAAATGGAATACCACAGACTAACACAAGAATCCTAAATGCATGTCATACCTTCCCACCGTGAGACAGACGCAATTCCGAGGGGAGAAACGAGAACAGAAGCCGAGAGCAGAACCGTGTTAAGCTAGAAGCTTACCGACAGGACCACCCCCAGCCCATGTTAAAAGCTAGAGCCCTCCAGAAGAACAGTATAGATCTTATGATAACACTAAAAGGGCCACACTAGCTGCAAGTTTTAGCGTGAGACTTTTTCGCGTCTCTGTTACGTTGCAAACTTTAAAAACATTGCCCCACCATGAAAAATAAACGTTTCTCATTGGATAGACAGAATTTTTGTATGCAGAGCTTAAGGTTAACATTGAGACCCTGATTGGTCAGATGAAAACACAGCCGATAGTTTTTTTTAAACCAACTTCGGTAAATTGTAGTAACGAAAAGTTAGAGGGGAGTTAGTTCTGAGACGGCGAGGTGAGCGGAGCTGTGCTGCCCGCCGCCCCCTGACGAACACCGACAAGGTAATGAACGCACGCGATGCCGCATTTTTGAGCGCATAAGGCTTCACTCAGAAGTGCAGAAGTCTCATCTGTTACACCCCCGTTTTGCGTAATACTAGTGTCGATCGTCAATTAAAGCTCACGGTGTTCACATTTGCCACTTAAGTAAAAATCTGAAACGCGATGATTTTTCTGTTATATAGTTATTGAGAAGCCACATCAGCCACTATACTTTACAACAAGTTAAATAAGTAATTAAAGATTATTGAGGGTCACTGTAGACCATTTTGATAGTTTTCTCTTTTGTGAAACTTAATTTAAACCTAGATTATAGATGTGATATGGCATAGGTCATCCTTCGATCCATTGTAGAACTTGGAAACCCATTCAGGGAATATTCGTTCACATTTTTGCTGAACGCAGTTGGTTTTTATCATCCTGTATTAAAAACATTTCCTTTTATCAATAGTGCAATTTATAAACAATGTTTTGTGAGTAGAATAAAATTTCCAATGGTAAACTTAACTGCTTTTTCGACGTTATTCTACCAACTAACTAAAAATAGGAAAGCCTTGAACCCCTTCCACTAAATTTAGTTAGTATTAAGATTCTTTTACAGGGCGTGCAGTGGAGCTGACGCTGAAATCATTAAGTATTTGGTTATATCATCGCTAGTCTCACTGATCTCTTCTGAACTCTACATGTCATGTGTGGTCTGGCGTCTCCTTGCCAGCAACAGGTCCCAGGTTCAAACTAGTCAATTCCCTAAAAAACACGCTCAGAGCGTCGTTGCGCGAAAGTGGTAGGGAGACACGACTTAGAACAACAGACACCACGCAGAATGTTAGAAGATGATATGTATTTTTTTAGTATCTATGGACTGAATGACATTTTTACTCAAGAAAGACTTATTCTACAGCGTTTTTTGTTCCTTGTTCCACTTTCTGATAACAACTGCTCCTCCTTTCGTGCTAGAAAGACCTGTAATTGAAGCTACGCTGCATATATCTACTAGTTTAATTCTCAACAATGTTACAAGTCTACTGTTATAAAAAAGCACAACTTCTGGAGATGTTCTGAATATGTGAAACATGCCTGGCGATGAGCTTTTTATTTTCAATACACTGAAGGCAGAAAACCAAAAGTAATTGTGACAGTTAAGGATTTGTGTTGTTTAGTTTGCAGCCGGCGCAGGAGTAGTATTAGTGATGACGCTATAGTCCACAAACCCAGTTACAGAAACGCAAATAACACTCGCTGACATATTTTGGGTATTTCAGCGCTCGCCCGCCACGTTTTTGAGAAACGAACTGTAGTCACTTCCTAGGCCACCCGAGGAAGGTATTTCCTGCAAGAAGTATAACTGAATCTTGGCAACAACGCAGGACTTGTTTGTCAACCCTGTGACCGACGATTTACTTCCTAGATTACACAGAGTTAATCCACAAAATTCACATCGTACATTCAGATCATTCCCATTCAATAATCTGAGAGAATTTCACACAAGATGTGAAATAAAGTTTTCAGTTTATGTTGTTGAGTTCAGGGAAGTCATTCAGTTTGGAAACTGCAATTAATCTCATCTTGCAAGCTTATCTGTCTTAGCAAGCAGTGGACCAATAAGGGAGAGCAGAATACAGCATTATTCTGTTAGCTGTGACTCAGTCCGGAACCGCGCGACTACTACGGTCGCAGGTTCGAATCCTGCCTCGGGCATGGATGTGTGTGATGTCCTTAGGTTAGTTAGGTTTAAGTAGTTCTAAGTTCTAGCGGACTGATGACCACAGATGTTAAGTCCCACAGTGCTCAGAGCCATTTTTGTTAGCTGTGAGATCACGTCATTGCTGTAATCGTGTATCACTCGGGCACAAAAGTTTTGCTTAGTTACAGTGGCTGTAGGTGCTTGGTTTCAATACAGATCCAGAACAAAAATGTTCGTCATGTCGTTTAAAGTTCAAACATGTGCACAAGTAATTGCTCAATCATGGAAATTACTGGTGTTAAAATGTTAATTGAGAGGTTTCCACAGAGTGCGTTCCACTGTTAATCACGTTGCTTTTAACTGGTTATTTCAACATTCAGTTTCTGAAAATCACTTGTATCACAGGTGTGGGAAAACCTTTTAAATAGCAAAAATACTTCGAACTGTTACAGAACTTGAGGAGTTCAGGTATTGTCTCAAAATCTTTTGTTCATAAAAATATTTAATTTTGTCTAAAGACTGCTGGATTGATTTATGTGACGGAGTTAATTAACTGAAATTCTAATGAGTGTGGTAGTGATTTTGCAATATCACTTACTGTAATAAAATTGGGTTTACGAGCATTAGCCGGCTGGGGTGGCCGAGCGGTTCTAGGCGGTACAGTCTGGAACCGCGCGACCGCTACGGTCGCAGGTTCGAATCCTGCCTCGGGCATGGCTGTGTGTGATGTCCTTAGGTTAGTTAGGTTTAAGTAGTTCTAAGTTCTAGGGGACTGATGACCTCAGAAGTTAAGGCCCATAGTGCTCAGAGCCATTTGAACCATTTTACGAACATTAACGATGCTTTCCCTAATGATGCCTTCCATTATATTTTCAGTATTGTAGTGTTAATTTACATCCAGACTGATTACCTGAAAGAACAGTGTTCTCTAGTGATCTCTTATGTATCTGTCTTGTATAGTCAAACGACTGTACTGCAGGAAGATTAGAGGACCTGGAGGACAGCTTCGTTATGTGGGCTGCATGCAAATCAGGCGAAATGCGATTGAGTGGTTCGGATACTTTTGGATATGATAGTACATTAATATCTGGTGTGCATACATCGTGTTGTACAGGTGCCGGATGTCAGTTTGTGGGATGAAGTGCCATTCCTGTGGCATTTAGGTGGTCAATACAGGGACGGTTAATGCTGGTTGCGGTTGACGCTGCTGTTGCTGATGCCCTACATGTGCTCGATTGGAAACAGATCTGGTGATGGAGCAGGCCAAGGCAACATGTCGGCACTCTGTAGAGCATTGAGCGCTACAACAGCGGCATGTGGGCGAGAGTTATCCTGTTGGAAAACTGGAATGCTGTTCATCAATGGCAGCACAACAAGTCGAATCGCCAAATGGACGCACAAATTTGCGGTCGGGGTGTGTGGGATAACAACGAGAGTGCTCCTGCTATCGTACGAAATCGCTCCAGGTGTAGGTCCAGTCTGTCTAGCTCACAGATAGGTTGATTGCTGGTCCTCAACCAGCTGTCTAACCAACACACGGCTATCACTGGCACCAAGGCAGAACCAGTTTTCATCAGCAAATACAACAGACCTCCGCTCTGCCCTTCAGTGAGCTCTTGCTTGACACCACAGAAGTCGCAAGAGGTGGTGGTCTGGGGTCAGTAGAATGCACGCTACATGGCGTGTGGCTCGGAACTGTCCTTGAAGTAAGCAACTTGTAACAGTTCGTTGGGTCACTGTGGTCCCAGCTGCTGCTCACATCGCTGCTGCAAATACAGTACGATGCGCCAGAGCCACACGCTGAACACGACTGTCTTCCCTGTCGTAGTGACACATGGCAGCCCAGAGCGCGGTGTCCTGCTATGTTACATTCTCCCGACCACCGCTGCGAGCAATCATGTACACTGGCTACATACCTGACAAGTCTTTCCGCAGTATCGCAGAAGAAACACCCAGCTTCTCGTAGCTCTGTTACACGACCTCGTTCAAAGCCAGTGAGGTGTTATTAATGGAGCCTTGTTGCCTTAAAGGCGTCCTTGACTAGCATCTAGTCATCAATCTCAAAGATAACTAACACTCACGAGCGTTATAGCGTGTATTTAAGGTAAACCTGATTTGCATCCTCGTAGTGGCGCGATTCCTATGCGACTGGCGCGAAACTGGAGTAGACATCGTCCTCCAGATATAGAAACACGCCTACCAGCCTTCATTTATGTCGCACAAATCATTCTTGGTGTTGAGATTTTTTTCTCTCAGTGTGCCGCTCCCACAGGGATCGCAAATACACGATTAGACTAATCACATAAGCGCAGAGGCATTTAAGCCATCATTCCTCCCGCAAACCGCACTTGAAAGGAATGGGAAAAAGACCTAATAATTGGTGCAATGAGAGGTACCCTCTGCCATGCACATCACAGTGGTTTACCGAGTATAGATGTAGATACTTTTTTCGTTTCCGGCATTGACAACTCTGTCCACAATAGTAAAGTAAAATATCACTAGTTAAATTACTTGAAAGAATGTCAAATAGAGAGAATATTTTACAATTGAGATGATTTCTATTTACAGTAAACAGTAACTTTTATAAGTTAAGTTAGCAACATGAGATTTACCTTTTATAGTTTCTGTAGCAAAGTTCTGGAAGAAGTCATTCAGCGGTAAATATATCGTTTTTGGTTTGTATGATGGCTATCTTTTAAAGAGCAGAGTAAAAATTTGCAAAGAATAGTATTTTTTCTTATTAGTGTCCAGAACTGGGGGTCGACTAATGATCAAATACAGAATATCTGAGACTCTGGAAATCTAACTACTAAATAATTTTGTGAAAACCCCTTCTTTTTACAACAATTCAGATTATTATGTAGAAAATTTTTTTTCTTACATTGACAAATTTCTTGGCAGACATCTTATGCAAAGAAAACACAATGGAATTTGCCAACTTACGGCGAATATTAGTTATCGTTAATAAAGTTTAATATTTCCTGTTTAGAAATTAGAATGCTCATCAGCAGAGCAAATCACTGTGCGAAATAATAATATCGCGATAACTGCGATGAATAATACGTCATAAGACAAAAGTAATAATTACAATATTAAGAAGTATAGCTCACTAGAGCTAAAATGTCTGACAAGATAGAATCTGTTAGTTCTAGAGGATAACAAATGCGCTAGAACAATAGAGAGCGTAAAATCGGTCACGCGTTGTAAATTATAGAAGTAACAGAGATGTTAATGCCACGCCGATCACAGTAAGCTTGGCATTAACACTCAAGACAATCTGCGTTACATGATCGCTGCAGTTAACGCAAAATATATTTTTCCTTTGACATAAATGATTATTTCTACCGAGTCACGCGAGACGTTATTTCACAAAAAGCATCCTAGTTTATAATGTCTCGCTGCGCTGGAGTACACTAGAACAGCTGTCCTTCCAAGTGGTTCGCTTTCGGGGATGGGGGGCAGGATGGTGGCGGAGAGAGTAATAGAGGGGCGCACTGGCTCTCTTTGAAATATTAATATTTCATACTATGTAAGAATAAAACATCCTGTGAACTAATACTCCTAACGTCAGATTCTAATTTCAGTTAACCAAATTAGGAAGCTTCGCCATCGTTAACTGACTGTCTTATTTCACAGGAACTGACCAACAGAGCCCAGCTACATACCAAACATTTAACGGCCACTAACGACAATAAACCTTTTGACAACGTGAGACTGTGACTACCACTTCCTTGCAACTCTAACGACAAGAACAGCCAGTTAATAATCACAGCCATTGTCACTGTCCGCTCGATTTCAGCGATGCTTCCGGAGTCAGTTCAGAGGTAGTAAGTTAGCTAGAAGTTGAATTCTAGTGCGTGTTTAGTAGAAGTAGTTAACCGGAGTTACAAGTTCCGCTATTCCCACAGATCAGTGGCTGATTCGTAATTTCATCCCATGAAAGTTCAAATGGTTCTGAGCACTATGGGACTTAACTTCTGAGGTCATCAGTCCCCTAGAACTTAAAACTACTTAAACCTAACTAACCTAAGGACATCACACACATCCAAGCCCGAGGCAGGATTCGAACCTGCCACCGTAGCGGTCGCGCACTTACAGACTGTAGCGCCCAGAAACGCTCGGGCTCGCCGGCCAGCCCCATGAAAGTGATTCACGGTATGCGTAAATATCAAGTTGATTATCTGACATCAGGATTTACTTCCCTTCACTTGAATAATGGGGAACGACCACAAAGTATTCTTTGTTTGAAGATTTTAGCCAAAGATAACTTGAAGCATATAAAACTAAAGAGACACCTGTAGACAAAACGTCCCAACCATGTCAGTAAACTCATCGAATTTTTTAAGTGCCATGACTAACAACAAAAAAATCAGTGTCAGATTCCTCAAAAAAACAGATATCAGTTCCCAAAAAAGCCCCAAGAGCAACCGTAGAGGCATCCTACATAAATGCAAACACAAATCACCACACACTATTGAGGAGAAATTACTTCTTCCCACAGCCATCAAAATGTGCGAAATCATGAATGGAGAAGATTCATGCATGAAGTCGATCGTACTCTCAGATGATAGCGTGGCTCCTCATGTTGATACTCCAGCCACTGGCAAGAAAAAACAATTGTTACAACGTCTTCATGATAGCCCAGGGTTCACACTGACTTGATGCCAGTACTGATATCGGAAATCTTTTCCAGTTCTTGTTTTTGTAAAGCTGTGGAAGAGATGACTTCAGGCGAAGATATTTTCTTTCTTGCGAATTCCATTATCGTTGACAACAATCTGTTATGGGCAAATTGTGTTGACATTCTGTATGTACCGACGGGTCTGCAGCATTTACTGTAACAAAAAGGCATTCATGGGAAAAGCGTGTACTGTTTCTCCTTCTGCAAAATTCATTCATTGCGTGGTACACAGAACGGCTTTGGCTTATAAAGTAGTACAATCGGAAGTCAGTAAAGCGCTGGACGATGCAATCAGTGTTGTAGAATTTGTGAAAGCGTGAGCTTTAAATAGTAGGATATTTTTCATTTTTTGCGAAGAGATGGGTTCTAACCATGATTCGCTTCTTTTGCACATGGATTTATGTTGGTTCTCTCGTGGTAAATATATTCGTCCTGTTGTGGATCTGAAGGATGAACCTCGTCTTTTCCTATCGAACAGCAATCCCACACTCGCGGCACTTTTTCTGGCTGAAAAATGACATCTTCTATTATGCTATTTGGCCGATGTCTTATAGTAACTGAATGAGCTTGACTGACACATTAAGGCCGAAATAGTCATATCTTCATTCTAAGCGAGATAGTTCTTGTATTTAAGGGAAAACTTGGCCTTTGGAAAACCCAGATGGAGAAAGGAAACTGCGACACGTTTTCTTATCTGAATGATTTCGTTAATGAAAATGAGTTGGCTGCAGTTAAAATTAGTAGAATTGGCGCAATACATTTCGAAAACTTTCGTCAACAATTCCTGGATAAATTTCCAGAACCTTTATATAAGTATGACTGGCTCCACAATAACCTCGATACGATCGATAACAGACCAGCAGAACAGGAGGAGCGAATAGAACTTTCAAGTGCTAAACCACTTTTCGCAGAATCGGAATGAGTATCCAAACTTACCAAGAAGGGCAATGGACTTGTTGTTACGCTTTGCATCTACTTACTAGAATGGATCAACATTTTCCACCGTGGTATTAATCAAGACATTGGTCTCGACTCCAGCTGGAAAGGGATTTGTGAGTTGCTGTTTCAAAGATTCAACCAAGACTGGAAGCACACACATCACACTAAACTTGCGTATGTCAGAAAATTTCCGAATTTTGAACCGAGTCCGTTTTTGCTCTTGTTTATTTCCTTTTTTTTTTTTGGTGATCAATTTGAATGTAATAGTTTTTAAATTGGCATTTTAAAGTTAACTACTGTTCTATCGTCATTTTACGTGTAATCTTTCAAATACAAAAACATTCTACATGTACTAAAAGCACTTTAGACGTTAAACTAACCAACTAACTAGTTTGTCAACCAATTTGTAAACAATATGCAATGAAATACACGTATTTTCTTGGTTCTAATACTAGTTGTAATTGTTACCTTTCACCACCATTGAATAATAGAAATTTTTCATAATTTATAAAAATTTTTTAACTCTGATGTGCTAGAGGGACACTCCCTAACTATTATTATTGTAACTGAGAGTCGCAGTAATTAGACGTGTAAATAGATGTTGTTGTTGTTGTGGTCTTTAGTCCAGAGACTGGTTTGATGCAGCTCTCCATGCTACTCTATCCTGTGCAAGCTCCTTCATCTCCCAAAACCTACTGCAACCTACATCCTTCTGAATTTGCTTAGTGTATTCACCTCTTGTCTCCCTCTACGATTTTTACCCTCCACACTGCCCTCCAATACTAAATTGGTGATCCCTTGATGTCTCAGAACATGTCCTACCAACCGATCCCTTCTTCTGGTCAAGGTGTCCCACAAATTTCTCTTCTCCCAATTCTATTCAATACTTCCTCATTAGCTATGTGATCTACCCATCTAATCTTCAGCATTCTTCTGTAGCACCACATTTCGAAAGCTTCTATTCTCTTCTTGTCCAAACTATTTATCGTCCACGTTTCACTTCCATACATGGCTACACTCCATACAAATACTTTCAGAAAGGACTTCCCGACACTTAAATCTATACTCGACGTTAACAAAATTTCTCTTCTTCAGAAACGCTTTCCTTGCCATTGCCTGTCTACATTTTATATCCTCTCTACTTCGACCATCATCAGTTATTTTGCTCCCCAAATAGCAAAACTCATTTACTACTTTAAGCGTCTCATTTCCTAATCTAATTCCCTCAGCATCACCCGATTTAATTCGACTACATTCCTTTATCCTCGTTTTGCTTTTGTTGATGTTCATCTCATATTCTCCTTTCAAGACACAGTCCATTCCTTCAGCTGCTGTTCCAAGTCCTTTGCTGTCTCTGACAATTACAATGTCATCGGCGAACCTCAAAGTTTTTATTTCTTCTCCATGGATTTAATTCCTACTCCGAATTTTTCTTTTGTTTCCTTTACTGCTTGCTCAATATACAGACTGAATAACATCGGGGATAGGCTACAAACCTGTCTCACTCTCTTCCCAACCACTGCTTCCCTTTCATGCCCCTCGACTCCTATAACTGCCATCTGGTTTCTGTACAAATTGTAAATAGCCTTTCGCTCCCTGTATTTTATCACTGCCACCTTCAGAATTTGAAAGAAAGTATTCCAGTCAACATTGTCAAAAGCTTTCTCTAATTCTACAAACGCTAGAAACGTAGGTTTGCCTTTCCTTAATCTATTTTCTAAGGTAAGTCGTAGGGTCAGTATTGCCTCACGTGTTCTAACATTTCTACGGAATCCAATCTGATCTTCCCCGAGGTCGCCTTCTACCAGTTTTTCCATTCGTCTATAAAGAATTCATGTTAGTATACGATAGTTCGGTAATTTTCACATCTGTCAACACCTGCTTTCTTTGGGATTGGAATTATTATATTTTCCTTGAAGTCTGAGGGTAGTTCGCATGCCTCATACATCTTGCTCACCAGACAATAGAGTTTTGTCAGGGCTGGCTATCAGTAGCTCTAATGGAATGTTGTCTACTCCTGGGGCCTTGTTTCGGCTTAGGTCTTTCAGTGCTCTGTCAAGCTCTTCACGCAGTATCACATATCACATTTCATCTTCATCTACATCCTCTTCCATTTCCATAATATTGTCCTCAAGTACATCACCCTTGTACAGACCCTCTATATACTCATCCCACCTTTCTGCTTTCTCTTCTTTGCTTAGAAGTGGGTTTCCATCTGAGCTCTTGATGTTCATACAAGTGTATTGGCCGTTTTTTTTTGGTCACATATGAAATGAGCTGAGGAAGAAACAAAAATTAGGGGAGGGGGGCAAAATAACTTATGTTTCAAGAAGGGGGCGCAAAGGAAAAAGTCTGAGGACCCCTGCTCTAGAATACGACTCTATACAAGGTGAACATTAATAAAACCGACAAACTGCAGGGACTGACTTGAAAAGGTCATATGAAGATGTATGCGGAAATGGACGGTGTGCGTGCAACGCAAACAAATCGTTCCAGAAGCCAGTACAGAGCTGCGTCACATCCACGTCCCAACAGATGTTTAAAGTGGCGGTTGTCTTGCAGGATACACATAAATGATTTTCGGCTTACGCCATGTTGGCTGACCACTTGCCTGGATATTGTACTGGGGTTCGTCTCAATATCCTGTAGAAACTGATCCTCCAAACTTGGTGTACGCACAGTCCTCCGTCTCCCTGCACGTTCATCTATCTGAGATGACCCATGATCACACTAACGCCAAAAAGGGGCTTGAAATGTTGTGAGATGTGGCTGGTGTGTGTGAGGGTACCTGTTTTCGTATAGCCATGCTGCTTCTCGACCGTTTCCGTCTGCTTGGCCGTGCGCAACACCATCTCGGCTTGTTCCCGACATGAATACCGGACTATTTTGCTGCTTTACAGCACCCTCCATTGATCACTCAGCCTACAACTCGCGTGGAACACACGTCACGTGGTCAGAGGAACTGTGTCGTTCGCCTGCGCCATCTACCGTGGCAACGATGCATTTCCGGACACATGTTCATACGACCTTTTCTCATCCATTTGTATCTGTTGCTGTATTCATTAGATGATGTGCATTACAACAATGTGTTGTCTTTTTTCATCGAATTTGAAATGAGTTTCTTAAACCTACAGGCCATCTTTTATGCTACGTACAGAAATAAATTAATAACGTTTACATGGACGTCTTTTGTTTTATTTATTTTGCTTTACTATGATGTATTTCCTCAGTCAACTATAAATCACGCCGGCCGCGGTGGTCTCGCGGTTCTAGGCGCGCAGTCCGGAACCGCGCGACTGCTGCGGTCGCAGGTTCGAATCCTGCCTCGGGCATGGATGTGTGTGATGTCCTTAGGTTAGTTAGGTTTAATTAGTTCTAAGTTCTAGGGGACTGATGACCACAGCTGTTAAGTCCCATAGTGCTCAGAGCCATTTGAACCATTTTTTTTATAAATCACGTTGCAGGTTTCAGGTATCATTTTACTTAACAATTGTGGGGATACAACAATACTGAATTTGAGGTCCTCTTTAAATTCTTACGGTGGCTAGAAATCGCAGTGTAGCTAACAGCCTCTCCTCGCAGGTTACAGCTTCTCTCATGACCATTGTTTTCGTTAAGTATGGTTTCATGATGTTCAGAAGCTCCGAAATCCACGATTCATCCACTCTTAGATTTAGTAACAGAACGTGGATGAACTTTTTTCCTTGTCTTAGCCACTTCATTAGCCACTTCTTTGCCCATACCTTTCCCCCGCCCTTTTTTGGCCTTGTTACGTCTAAAAAAGCCAAGGCAAACACAAGTTTTTGTTTCTATGTAAAACAAAACTTAAACTCAATCACAACAACGGGGTGGCGTTATAAGCGCTGAGTGCAGATGGTGGGGACGTGTGAAGTAGGATGCCACGACATTGGTTGCTCGGTCGATCGATAGACAATTGGTGCGCGTGCAGGGGCATTAAAATCGTAATTTATCTCGTAACCAACGAAAATATGACAACAATTAGCGTTATTAAAGAAAATATGCGATGCAAATTGAGCATCAAGAAGTGATGTCAGAGCAACCATTACGTCATTTATCGAATCCAACTGTTAATATCGCAGATTCCTAACGACGCCGGTCGGGGTGACCGAACGGTTCTAGGCGCTACAGTTTGGAACCGCGCGACCGCTACGGTCGCAGGTTCGAATCCTGCCTCGGGCATGGATGTGTGTGATGTCCTTAGGTTAGTTAGGTTTAAGTAGTTCTAAGTTCTAGGGGACTGATGACTTTAGGACTTAAGTCCCATAGTGCTCAGAGCCATTTGAGCCATTTGAACCTAACGACTAGGAAATCGACTGTATCCATTCAGAGGAACCATCCAAGTATTTTTGCGTCAAACGCGTTAAAGAAATCATGGAAAAGCTAAATCCAGATGACTGGAGCGGGATTATAACCGCCATCCACCCGAATACGCTATTGCTTGACGCAGGAAGGAAACTTATGGGGATTCAACAGCTTCGGAGAAGATCTAAATACAATTAGAATCTTCCGTCGAGAAACATCAATAACTATTTAGCGCGTAACCAACAAGGTAAGTAAGATATTCCCTGAAAAACAATAGTTAACCATAATAAGCACATTCCTAATGTGAATTTAACAGCTCCTCTGGAGGCTGGAGCGAAAAATTTTTTGACAGCCGGGGTCTAGTGAAGCAGGGGATACAACCCCACAAAACAAAACATTGCACGAGGACTTTAATCTTGGACAATGCGTTCAGTGCCTTACAACTGCGCTACAGTTATCCTAAGTTTCCATTACTTTTTAAATTCGCTCTTATTGCATACCTCATTATATCTGAAACTACAGTTTAATTCGTATCTGTAAACAGCACGTTTACTCTTAGAAAAGACAATACCATTCTCAAAGAAATTATAAGTCTACTTCATTTTCCATGGTTACGACGTGTGCGAAAACAAATTATCCGTTGCGCACCCCGCGCAGTAATTATGTCCACCACGAAGCGGCAGGAATCGTCTACGGAGAAAGATAACACCAACAATGAAACTGAATTTGCTTTGCAGGTCGAGTTGTCCATAGAGACAGACCGAATACTGAAAGTGTTGGATCGCACTATAGAAAAACTGGAATTGGTTGTGAGTATTTACTGGATAGTTTCCTTGTCGTATGAATATAGTATGCTCAAGGTTAGCTTAATCAGTTATGCGCAGCTTGAATGAACTATAACTTCTTTTATGCAGCTGTTACTCGGTAATTATAATTACTGGAAGTTGCATACTTCATCAGTCTTTCATTCTCGATTAAAATTTCGGAACAATACATCATAGGAACTACCACGAACTCAACATTGTATAAAACATTCATACGACCCATTTATGAGTACTGCTCTAATGTAGGGGGTTCTCAACAGATAGGATTGAAGGGAGACATCGAAGCAATTCAGAAGCGTGTTACTACATTTATTATCATCATTGTGAAGACAGCAATAGGGCTAAAGGGCACTTATGATGTAGGCGGACTTCCGATTGCGTGATGCTGTTGACAGTTCGTTATCATTGGGCGTACCCAGTCAGCTGATAGTACACGGTAGCCAATGAGAACCACTCGGTCTTATAACCTTCGTTATCACAAATATGTAGCCGTTTTTTTTTTTGGTAATTTCCAAGAATGATTGCCTATCGAAGTCGTGGGGTCCAAACGATACATATCGAACGCACGGTCGTAAATCGATCATGCGATTCCGGTGGCGGGTGTTGTGATCAATTATTTGTGATCGTCATTTTTACCTGTTTTTCGTCGTTCCCTTAGTTGCTCTAAATTGCATACCTCCACGAATTGTTTGTGAGTTGCTAGGGAAACCCAGACGAATTATGTCGTTCGTGAGTGGGATGTGTGGTGTTCTTAACGTTTCTTTGGCGGATTCTCTCACATGGAAAAATCTAATTCCATATTTATCCAGCGTAGAAAATTGTTCGACTTTTTGTCGCTATATGGAGTACTACCGGACGAGGAAAGAAGGGTCTGTATAGACTGTGGTGGTGCGAAGTGCGAAATGAACGAGTATCAGGAAGAATACATGGTTCGACTCTTCTAAATTATCCATCCAGACCACCGTAATGGAATTTCATATGACGACAACACCGACGACGAGTGAGGTAAGTTGTCCACATTGCAATTACAAGTATTTTTGTAACGCTCTTCTTTTGTCGTTGCTGCAATGACCACTGTAAAATTGCCGTTTTCTTTCGAATCTGTTACGATTTCTGAGGTTGCACTTTAACACTAAATTCCCTTGTGTTGTTTTCAATCCTTACCATCTCCGTGACATTCGCGTGTTGTTCGAATCCACCAGCAACAGATCTAGCAACACGATTCTGAATTGCTTTGATGTCTTCCTTTAATCCGACCTGGAGGCGATCCCAATCATTCGAGCAGTACATGGGTCGCCCAATTATTCTATATGCTGTCTCCTCCGTACATAGACCACACTTTCCTAAAAGTCTCCCAACAAACAGAAGTCAACCTTTCACCTTTCCTACTGCTGTCCTTGCGTGCTCGTTCTAATTCGTGTCGCTTTGCAAGCCCTCATCAGTTAGGACGGTGCTTCTGCGCATAGAGGCGGAGTGGTAGGGTAGTGCGAAGGGGATGAGAGTCTGCGCACGCGTGGCGGTAGGGAGCGAGGAAAGTCCTTGTTGCCGAACTGTGTTGCTGCGGACAACAATCAGATTCGTTTGCCGTCGGTACATCGTATTATACGGTCAAATTTTTGAGAGAATAACAGATTCCGATCAGCCGTTTATAGGAGAGAAATCTTACTTCACGTATTGAGGTGGTGCTCACTGCTCCACAGCAGTCGTCTGTGTGACGCCCGAACAGCTGACGCAGCTATGTGAAGACGTCAAGTACAATTATTTTCAAAATGACGACTGTCTAACGACAAGATAATCGAAAATGGTTGCAATAATTGCCATTTATTGCGATGTGGAATATAAGTAGAAATTTAATATGCGACAAAATAATCTTCAAACCGTAATCATTATATTTGTTTAACAACTGGGTAATTTCCGAGAATGATTGCCTATCGAAGTCGTGGTGTCCAAACAATACATATCGAACGTGCGATCGTAAATCGATCATGTGACTCCGGTGGCGGGCGTTGTTATCAATTATTTGTGATCGTCATTTTAATCTATTTTCCGTCGTTCGCTTACTTGCTCTAAATTAGACACCTCAGTGAATTATTTGTGAGTTGCTATGGAAACCCAGACTAATTATGTCGTTAGTAATTTTTCCCGAGGACATGCAGCTTTACTGTATGATTAAAGTAATGAGGAGGTATTGAATAGGATTGGGGAGAAGAGAAGTTTGTGGCACAACTTGACTAGAAGAAGGGATCGGTTGGTAGGACATGTTTTGAGGCATCAAGGGATCACAAATTTAGCATTGGAGGGCAGCGTGGAGGGTAAAAATCGTAGAGGGAGACCAAGAGATCAATACACTAAGCAGATTCTCAAGGATGTATGTTGCAGTAAGTACTGGGAGATGAAGAAGCTTGCACAGGATAGAGTAGCATGGAGAGCTGCATCAAAACAGTCTCAGGACTGAAGACCACAACAACAACAACAGTGAGTGGGATGTCTGGTGTTCTTGACGTTTCTTTGGCGGATTCTCTCACGTGGAACAATCTAATTCCATGTTTATCCAGCGTAGAAAATTATTCGACTTTTGTCGGAATTATGGAGTACTACCGGACGAAGAAAGAGGGGACTGTGTAGACTGTGGTGGTGTGAAGTGTGTAAAACATCGGAAGAACAGTTTCGATGCTGAAATACCGTTACAATTTCATTGCGAAAAGTGCAAAAAACGAACGAGTATCGGGAAGAATACATAGTTCGACTCTTCCAAATTATCCATCCAGACCACCGTAATGGACTTTAACATGACAACACCGACGACGAGTAAGGTAAGTCGTCTTATTAGCAATTACAAGTATTTTTGTAACGCTCTTCTTTTGTCGTTGCTGTAATGACCCACGTAACCATACTCATTACGCCCGCCACCAGAGTCGCATGATGGATTTACGATCGTACGTTCGATATGTATCGTTTGGACCCAGCCACTTCGATAGGCAATCATTCTTGGAAATAACTGACAACTGCTTCTACTCCATGTAATTTTCTTACATGTGCGTAATGAACGTATGTGAGTTCAATATAAATCACTATGCGTCAAAAAGAATTACTGGTAGCAAAGGCTAGTGCAAAAGACTATCGTAAAAATTGTCAGCATATTACCGTATTTTTTTATGCCAACAGGCATTATGAGTTTAAATTAATTCGTTCGACTTCACAGTAGGAGAACGCATTTAAGATCCATCGAACAAGCAAACAATTAATCATCACCTGTGAATAACTCGACGGAATAACGTCGAAAACAACCGATATCTCGACAGGTAACCCTCCCTTTCGCTTTAAGGCAATTTCGTATTTGTGCGTTGAAAATGACTGGGGTATACTTGTCGAAATATTGTAGCTTTTGAGGAGTTTATCCGGCCGCATTCTCGCGAGTAATTAGAGCATACAACACACTGGGAAAAGCTTAACTTCTCCTTGGGCAATGTGTTGAAGATTATAGCCTGAATACTTCCAGGTTACATATTCCTAATCAACAAAAGCAAGGAATTCCTCACCCACTGTGTATGCAATCGATATGTCGACAAAAACATTGTAAAACCATGAGTTTTTAAAACCAAGAAAGATTATTACTTTACTTTGTTTCTAAATCTACATCGTAATAACATCTGCTATCCTGAGTCCGTGTCCGAGGCATCTGATTGTAAATTTAGGATGATGAAGTTCAAGACTTCCGTCCATCTTCGCGTCCCTGTCACTGTTATTTCTGAAACTTTTCAGTGGCCACACTGAAGGTGATGCTGTGTATTGCTTCATGCACAACCGTTTCAGTGTCTGTTATCTTGAATATTTTGTTTTTTTCCCCACGCAGCTTGTAACCTGTCCGCAAAATAAATATATCGGATTATACTGTCGGCGATACATGGGTAAACGCAAAAATGTGTGGCCTCATTTACCTGCAAAAAAAGTCAAATTTGTACATTCTGTCGCGCGACTTTTAATGAATTAAGAGCTGCAGGAGTTGAATATTTTTATTTTTCAGCCAGAGCACAATATCCCCTTTCCTGGTGCTCATACTTCGTCTTTTCTCTGTAACAGCTGAATGACAGCAGGTATGGTAATTACAATAGACTTCGAAGCAAGGTACGGCAAGAATTGTTCAAGTGACAGCGTTTACTTAAGAATGGTAGTTACTAATTTTTTGCTTACATCTAAATACATGTTTAATCTCACGCACTAAATCAGAAGAAGAGCCAGCATGCAGAATGAGTATCCGAGAACCTTTTCCTACAGGAACTTTACAACCACTAGTACCATCACTCATTTTCCAGCAGGTATTCATGGAATGATTCTGACTCACCAAAGTGTCATCATTGTAATACACAGCAGATCTACCTCCTGATATTGCATCGTGCATCTTTATAAGGGCCGTGGTTTGTGCTGCTTCTATATCACTTCTTTCAACGAAAACATCTCTTAATATTTTTGAAACCAATGTCTTTTAAAATTCTTTGCATTGACGAATCGCTACGTTTGAAGCCAACTTTCTCAGACATAATTGTAACAAGTTTGTGTGACGTCGGGTGTTTCCTTCTTATATACATTTCAAACACGGGGCGCTTTAAAATACCGTTGTCAAAACAATCTACTTGTATTACAAGTATCTTGCGATTTCGATGCTTTCCAGGGGACACGAAAACAAATTTTTCTGACGTTTCTACGTCTACGACACGTGCTTCTGTAGTTCGTTCTTTAGTCTTCAAAATGTCAAAAATAGCGGTCTCACTTTCAGATGCACATTTGAAAAAGTTTAAATGCGGGACATAAACCTCCAAAAGTACTTGTGTAGCATTTACATCTACATCTACCACATTACTCTGCAATCCGCAATTAAGTGCCTGGCAGAGGTTTCATCAAACCACCTTCAAACTCTTTCTCTACCGTTCTATTCTCGAAGAGCGTGCAAGAAACACAAACACTTCAATCTTTCTGTGCGCTCTCTAATTCTTCTTATTTTATTGTAATGGTCATTCCTTCCTATGTAGGTGGGCGCCAACAAAGTATTTTCACATTTTGAGAAGAAAGTTGGCGACTGAAATTTCATGAGATCCTGCCACAACGAAAAATGCTTTTGTTTTTATGATTGCCACCCCAATTCGCGTATCATATCTATGGTAGTCTCTGCTCATTTCGCGATAACACAAAACGAGCTGCTCGTCTTTAAACTCTTCGATCAATCCTATCGGCTGAGGACCCCACAAAGATCCCATACCGGACGGCAGAACTTAAGAAGAGGGCCGGCCGAAGTGGCCGTGCAGTTCAAGGCGCTTCAGTCTGGAACCGCAAGACCGCTACGGTCGCAGGTTCGAATCCTGCCTCGGGCATGGATGTTTGTGATGTCCTTAGGTTAGTTAGGTTTAACTAGTTCTAAGTTCTAGGGGACTAATGACCTCAGCAGTTGAGTCCCATAGTGCTCAGAGCCATTTGAACCATAAGAAGAGGGCGGAAAAGCGTGGTGAAAACAGTCTCTTTAGACCTGTTGCATTTTCTTAGTGTTCTGCCAATAAATCGCGGTCTTTGGTTTGCTTTCCACACAACATTATCCATGCGATCGTTGCAATTCAAGTTATTCATAATTGTAACCCATAAGTATTTAGATGAATTTACAGCCTTTAGATTTGTGTGTTTTATCCTGTAAACTGTAATTTACCATACTCTTTTTAGTACTCATGTGAATGGTTTACGACTTTTCATTAGAGTCAATTGCTATATTTCTCACCATACAGATATCTTGCATAAATCGTTTTGTAATTTGTTTTACTCATCTGATTACTTTATGAGACGGTAACTCTGCGTGCGGGGACTACTCAAGAGGACGTTGTTATCAGAAGAAAGAAAACTGGCATTCTACGGATCGGAGCGTGGAATGTCAGATCCCTTAATCGGGCAGGTAGGTTAGAAAATTTAAAAAGGGGAATGGATAGGTTAAAGTTAGATATAATGGGAATTAGTGAAGTTCGGCGGCAGGAGGAACAAGACTTCTGGTCAGGTGAATACAGGGTTCTAAATACAAAATCAAATAGGGGTAATGCAGGCGTAGGTTTAATAATAAATAAAAAAATAGGTGTACGGGTAAGCTACTACAAACAGCATAGTGAACGCATTATTGTGGCCAAGATAGACACGAAGCCCACGCCTACTACAGTAGTACAAGTTTATATGCCAACTAGCTCTGCAGATGACGAAGAAATTGAAGAAATGTATGATGAGATCAAAGAAATTATTCAGGCAGTGAAGGGAGACGAAAATTTAATAGACATGGGTGACTGGAATTCGTCAGTAGGAAAAGGGAGAGAAGGAAGCATAGTAGGTGAATATGGATTGGGGGAGAGAAATTAAAGAGAAAGCCGTCTGGTAGAATTTTGCGCAGAGCATAACTTAATCATAGCTAATACTTGGTTTAAGACTCATGAAAGAAGGTTGTATACATGGAAGAACCCTGGAGATACTAAAAGGTATCAGATAGATTATATAATTGTAAGACAGAGATTTAGGAACCAGGTTTTAAATTGTAAGACATTTCCAGGGGCAGATGAGGACTCTGATCACAATATATTGGTTATGAACTGTAGATTAAAACTGAAGAAACTGCAAAAAGGTGGGAGTTTAAGGAGATGGGACCTGGATAAACTGAAAGAACCAGAGATTGTACAGAGTTTCAGGGAGAGCATAAGGGAACAATTGGCAGGAATGGGGGAAATAAATACAGTAGAAGAAGAAGAATGGGTAGCTTTGAGGGATGAAGTAGTGAAGGCAACAGAGGATCAAATAGGTAAAAAGACGAGGGCTAGTAGAAACCCTTGGGTAACAGAAGAAATATTGAATTTAATTGATGAAAGGAGAAAATATAAAAATGCACTAAATGAAGCAGCCAAAAAGGATTACAAACGTCTCAAAAATGAGATCGACACGAAGTGCAAAGTGGCTAAGCAGGTATGGCTACAGGACAAATGTAAGGAAGTAGAGGCTTATCTCACTAGGGGTAAGATAGATACTGCCTACAGGAAAATTAAAGAGACTTTTGGAGAAAAGAGAACCACTTGTATGAATATCAAGAGCTCAGATGGAAACCCACTTCTAAGCAAAGAAGGGAAAGCAGAAAGGTGGAAGGAGTATATAGAGGGCCTATACAAGGACGATGTACTTGAGGACAATATTATGGAAATGGAAGAGGATGTAGATGAAGATGAAATAGGAGATATGATATTGCGTGAAGAGTTTGACAGAGCACTGAAAGGCCTGAGTCGAAACAAGGCCCCTGGAGTAGACAACATTCCATTGGAACTACTGACAACCTTGGGAGAGCCAGTCCTGACAAAACTCTACCAAGATGTATGAGACAGGCGAAATACCCTCAGACTTCAAGAAGATAATAATCCCAATCCCAAAGAAAGCAGGTGTTGACAGATGTGAAAATTACCGAACTGTCAGTTTAATAAGTCACAGCTGCAAAATACTAACATGAATTCTTTACAGACGAATGGAAAAACTGATGGAAGCCGACCTCGGGGAAGATCAGTTTGGATTTCGTAGAAATGTTGGAACACGTGAGGCAATACTGACCCTACGACTTATCTTAGAAGAAAGATTAAGGAAAGGCAAACCTACGTTTCTAGCATTTGTAGACTTTGAGAAAGCTTTTGACAATGTAGATTGGAATACTCTCTTTCAAATTGTGAAGGTGGCAGGGGTAAAATACAGAGAGCGAAAGGCTATTTACAATTTGTACAGAAACCAGATGGCAGTTATAAGAGTCGAGGGGTATGAAAGGGAAGCAGTGGTTGGCAAGGGAGTGAGACAGGGTTGTAGACTATCCTCGATGTTATTCAATCTGTATATTGAGCAAGCAATAAAGGAAACAAAAGAAAAGTTCGGAGTAGGTATTAAAATCCATGGAGAAGAAATAAAAACTTTGAGGTTCGCCGATGACATTGTAATTCTGTCAGAGACAGCAAAGGACTTGGAAGAGCAGTTGAACGGAATGGACAGTGTCTTGAAAGGAGGATATAAGATGAACATCAACAAAAGCAAAACGAGGATAATGGAATGTAGTCGAATTAAGTCAGGTGATGCTGAGGGAATTAGATTAGGAAATGAGACACTTAAAGTTGTAAAGGAGTTTTGCTATTTGGGGAGCAAAATAACTGATGATGGTCGAAATAGAGAGGATATAAAATGTAGACTGGCAATGGCAAGGAAAGCGTTTCTGAAGAAGAAAAATTTGTTAACATCGAGTATAGATTTAAATGTCAGGAAGTCGTTTCTGAAAGCATTTGTATGGAGTGTAGCCATGTACGGAAGTGAAACGTGGACGATAAATATCTTAGACAAAAAGAGAATAGAAGCTTTCGAAATGTGGTGCCACAGAAGAATGCTGAAGATTAGATGGGTTGATCACATAACTAATGAATAGGTATTGAATAGAATTGGGGAGAAGAGGAGCTTGTGGCACAACTTCACTAGAAGAAGGGATCGGTTGGTAGGACATGTTCTGAGACATCGAGGGATCACCAATTTAGTATTGGAGGGCAGCGTGGAGAGGAAAAATTGTAGAGGGAGACCAAGAGATGAATACACTAAGCGGATTCAGAAGGATGTAGGCTGCAGTAAGTGCTGGGAGATGAAGAGGCTTGGACAGGATAGAGTAGCATGGAGAGCTGCATCAAACCAGTCTCAGGACTGAAGACCACAACAACAACAACAAATCACAGCATCATCTGCAAACAGATCAGTAACAACAGAAGGCTTACAACACTTTCTTGTAAACGCTTCTGTTTTACTCGGTGATTTTCCTTCGATTTCTATATACTGTGAGATTTGTGCAGGAAATGACGAACCTAGTGCACAACTAAGACGATAGTCCATAGGCATGCAATTTACTTAAAGTTGCTTGTGAGGAACTTCATTGTCATTGCCGTCATCTGATATTCATTTGGAAATCACACTAAAAAGTTTACAGATGCACGTTCACCTCTATACTGCTACAAGAAAGTAATATAGAAATCGGAATGAGTGAGTCGGTTGCTCTGTGAATGAAACTGCATTGTCGCGAAATACGGCAACAGCGCAGCATGCGGGTAACGTCTTCCAGGGGCAGCAAAAATTTGGTTTTTAATAATAAGGCAAGCGTTACAATTAGAAACTACGTGTTTCTCTTGAGGCAGTGCAACTGACGGCGCACAAACACCCGGACTTTATTCATCTATTGTTCGACAATGAGAGCAACAAACTTATCACATAATTTTAAACCTTTCTCAACGACATCCTCCACAAAAAGACGAAAGAAAAAGATTGTAGCGTACTATATTTTCGTTTTCATCAGTAAAATTTCAGTATCAAGAAAGACGTATAAATTTATTACCTCTTTACTACTAATGCTATTCGCAACTCACTTTGTAGACAATATGTACGCATATCACTCAATGTACCTGCAAAATACATCATTGCACAACTCGTTAGTTCATCAGGTATGACTTCATAAATACTTAGTTGCTTGAAAAACTTGTTTCGTAATGAGACTACTTAGCGACTTCCAACAAACTTGAAGCCTTATTTCAAATCTTTTTTAAACCTTTTCTCGTTTACATGCTTGACGTCAAATACTTAACTCGCTGAATCATTTGTAAAGTAATCAGATACGGTACTTGAATCTGTTCTTTGCATGGTAGTTCATTCTTTAGAGTATCGGGGTTTATTGGTAGATTAGTACTGTATTAGTGTATCGCCTCTCCACTTGAAACATATGGCTATAAAGTATTTTTTGATAGTACGTAGCTACGATTTCTTTACTTTTAATTTCGTTGTAGTTCATACTGCAGCTGTAGTCCTTTTCTCCGGCACTCGATTAGTTTTCTTTTCGATAAATATTTAAAATAAACGATTTATTGCAGCAAAATAGCCATTATAGTTATACATTAGATTACAATCATTTGAGAGTGAATTACAAGGTAGTATTGAGTGCCTGCATTTTGAACCATTTATTGCATAGTCTCTAATTGATATGGTCCTCTTGTTGCATATTTCTATATGGTATCTCTCACAAGACTGTCCACATAGTGTACACTTGCAAAGGCTTGACGGTTCGTGGTATGTTGTATTTGCACAAATTTCATGATGGAATCCGTGTACTGCGAGTCTTGTAAGTACGTGTCTCATCTAAAAATTTGCTGCTGTCCAAGTGCGGTCGATCGCGGCCCTGGATCCATAGAATTCCGTTGGTACGTTCTCTCTTTTCTTGAGTAGTGATCTTTGTAGGTTCTCCGATGCTGAAGTGTTGGGAAGTAAGAACCTTGTTCTTAGATCCTCTATGAGGAAAGATTCTCGTGCGAGAAGGTAGACTAATCTTGATCTTGTGGTTTTTGCTACCCCTAATGCTCTTTTGATATAGGTTGCTTTTACTCTTTCCAATGTTTCTAAGTTCTTTTCATTTAGGTGTATCCATATGATTTCTATCCCATAAGCCAGTATCGATATTATTTTTAATTTGAAGAGCGCCTTAGCTGTGTCTAGATTGTTCTGATGGAACTTATTTAGTTTATCGCTCTGATGGCTTGTGTCGCATTCTCTGTTGTGTGTTAAGTGAAGCACATTGCGGACGGCTGGAGTGTTATCCCTAGATATTTTTAATCTTTTGTGATAGATATTTGCTTTCCTTGTAGTGCAATTCTTGCCGTTTTTGGGATTTGCCCGCCTGGTCTGAATACCATCATTTCCGTCTTGTCGGTGTTGATTACGAACTTGTGTTGTGTGCACCATTTTTCCACGTCTTCTATAGTCTCCTGTTGTTTCTTTAAGTTTTTTGAGCCTATCACAATGTCGTCCGCGTAGGCATATGCTTCGACATCTTCGTCTTGAGCGATTTCCATAATGTCCTTTGCTGCCAGAATGAACAGGAGCGGGCTTAGTGGGTCTCCTTGGAGTACTCCGTTTGTTTGCCTTATTCGTTCAGACAGGTCGAGGTTGTCCGAGAGCCTTATCTCGTTCCATTAAAAAAAAAAAAAATGGGTCAAATGGCTCTGAGCACTATGGGACTCTACTGCTGAGGTCATTAGTCCCCTAGAACTTAGAACTAGTTAAACCTAACTAACCTAAGGACATCACAAACATCCATGCCCGAGGCAGGATTCGAACCTGCGACCGTAGCGGTCTTGCGGTTCCAGACTGCAGCGCCTTTAACCGCACAGCCACTTCGGCCGGCCTCGTTCCATTCATTTATGGAGTTTATGATCCTCGTCCAGACGCTGTCTCTTCTCAGGGTTTCGTCGAGCATCCTTTTTACTAATGATCGATCTAGGAGGTCGAAGGCCTTTGTGAAGTCTATGAATACAGCATAATATTTTTGCTTCTTATTGATGGTTTCCCATATGTTTTTTTAAAAAGCAGCTGCACTGCTGTGATAGTGGATCTTTTTTCCCTCAACCCGAATTGAGATTCTGGGAGGTGGTCTTCCAAAGTGTGTCTTATTCTTCCTGTGAATACAGTTAAGACTGACGTTCTAGATGTAAGATCCTACGCATCATTTAGTTTAAAACTCTACTTTGTGACATAACTGTGTGATTGGTACCTACCATCTGAAAGCTCTTGTCAGAAGTTCAAATTGGTGTCAACAATCAAAATTTTGCAGTACTGATTTGTATTCGTGGCTGGAAAGTTGTGTTAATGTTCGTGTGCTCGGAAAAAAGGCAGAACACTGTCGCATTGCGTATGAAAGTTACGTGTAATGCGCATTATATTTATTTGGAATTTTATTTCTGTTTTATTTTTTATTTATTTTATTTATATTTGTTGTACTGGTCTTATATCTACAACTTGAAAACAAGGTAGTTTATTATATTATGCTGTATAACTAAAGTTATCGTTTCAAAACGTTACGGAAAGAGTACCACTGCTCAGAATGACATCAAATTTGAACAGCTCATTATTGACGCATGGCGAAATGTCATAGACCAAGGTGTCTTAACGTAAATGCGGTCGGCTACAGATGGCACATGAATGGAAATACGGCGGCTACGGTTTGAGTTGCGCATTACACCATATGAACTGTTCAGAGTACATGATTGCTGTTCGGCAGTCAACGGTTGGAAATAAGTCTATCCACCACGGCAAGGTCGTACCACACTGGATGGGAAAAAACCTGGTTTCAATTGCCCTGTGGGCAAAAACGCATAAAAACCAAAATAACATGGGTTTTTAATTGTCTTGGGGCCAAAAACCGCATAAAAGGCCAAATGGCATCGGTTTCCAAGTGTCGTGAGACATGTTCAGTATACTATGCACAGTTTTTGGCCACAAGTTGAAATCAAGAAACAGCGTGTTCCACAACAGATCGGAGTGCCTTAGGTGTCACGTCCAGAATACGCCGTGCAATTCGTGCCTTCAATTCAGCTACGTTGGCGGTTGGAAACTGAACAGAACGTCTTTCAGATAATTCCACAGCCAGAAGTCTCACTGATTAAGATCAGGTGATCCAGACGGTCAGGCTGTAGGGAAATGACGGGCTGATAATTGTAGCATTTCCGAAATGCCTCTGCAGTAACTGCCTAACCGGCTGTGCAATGTCCGGAGGAGCGCCACCTTTCATAAAAGTTATCCTACCCACACATCTACATTGTTGAAGGGTTGGAATGATGTTGGTGCGCAAAAGACTCATAGCGTTGACCAATAACGTTACAGGTAACAGGACCCGCAGGACTCATCTCCTCTGGTTTTTTTCCCCACTCCTCCATCAGACATCGGGCTGTTCCAGCGTTTGCTGTACATCCTTTACAGTTGTACCGATTATTTTTATTGCATTTATTTATTTTTCATGCACTTCAGTGCACATTTCACTTGGATATTAAATGCCCTTTATTCATTTTGATATTGTTACAATGGCAATGTTCATCTACATCTGCATCTACATCTACATCCATACTCCGCAAGCCACCTGACGGTGTGTGGCGGAGGGTACTTTGAGTACCTCTATCGATTCTCCCTTCTATTCCAGTCCTGCATAGTTCGTGGAAAGAAAGACTGTCGGTATGCTTCTGTGTGGGCTCTAATCTCTCTGATTTTATCCTCATGGTCTCTTCGCAAGATATATGTAGAAGGGAGCAATATACTGCTTGACCCCTCGGTGGCCGTGGGGGTGGCCGAGCTGTTCTAGGCGCTACAGTCTGGAACTGCGCGACCGCTACGGTTGCAGGTTCAAATCCTGCCTCGGGCATGGATGTGTGTGATGTCCTTAGGTTAGTTAGGTTTAAGTAGTTCTAAGTTCTAGGGAACTGATGACCTCAGAAGTTAAGTCCCATAGTGCTCAGAGCCATTTGAACCATTTTTCACTCCTCGGTGAAGGTATGTTCTCGAAACTTAAACAAAAGCCCGTACCGAGCTACTGAGCGTCTCTCCTGCAGTTTTCCACTGGAGTTTATCTATCATCTTCATAATGCTTTCGCGATTACTAAATGATTCTGTAACGAAGCGGGCTGCTCTCCATTGGATCTTCTCTATCTCTTCTATCAACCGTATCTGGTATGGATCCCACACTGGTGAGCAATATTCAAGCAGTGGGTGAACAAGTGTACTGTAACCTACTCCCTTTGTTTTTGGATTGCATTTCCTTAGGATTCTTGCAATGAATCTCAGTCTGGCATCTGCTTTACCGACGATCAACTTTATATGATCACTCCATTTTAAATCACTCCTAATGCCTACTCCCAGATAATTTATGGAATTAACTGCTTCCAGTTGCTGACCTGCTATATTGTAGCTAAATGATAAAGGATCTTTCTTTCTATGTATTCGCAGCACATTACACTTGTCTACATTGAGATTCAATTGCCATTCCCTGCACCATGTGTCAATTCGTTGCAGATGCCCCTGCATTTCAGTACAATTTTCCACTGTTACAACCTCTCGATATACTACAGCATCATCCGCAAAAAGCCTCAGTGAACTTCCGATGTTATCCACAAGGTCATTTATGTATATCGTGAATAGCAACGGTCCTACAACACTCCCCTGCGGCACACCTGAAATCACTCTTACTTCGGAAGACTTCTCTCCATTGAGAATGACAAGTTGCATTCTGCTATCTAGGAACTCTTCAATCCAATCACACAATTGGTCTGATAGTCCATATGCTCTTACTTTGTTCATTAAACGACTGTGGGGAACTGTATAGAGCGCCTTGCAGAAATCAAGAAACACGGCATCTACCAGGGAACCCGTGTCTATGGCCCTCTGAGTCTTGTGGACGAATAGCGTGAACTGGGTTTCACACGATCATCTTTTTTGAAACCCATGCTGATTCCTACAGAGTAGATTTCTAGTCTCCAGAAAAGTCATTATACTTGAACATAATATGTGTTCCAAAATTCTACAATTGATCGACGTTAGAGATATAGGTCTATAGTTCTGCACATCTGTTCGACGTCCCTTCTTGAAAACGAGGATGACCTGTGCCCTTTTCCAATCCTTTGGAACGCTACGCTCTTCTAGAGACCTACGGTACACTGCTGCAAGAAGGGGGGCAATTTCATTCGCATACTCTGTTTAAAACCAAACTGGTATCCCATTAGGTCCAGCGGCCTTTCCTCTTTTGAGGGATTTTAAATGTTTACCTAACCCTTTGTCATCTATTTCGATATTCTGACATAGATTACATCTTATACAATCGCAATATTATAATGTTACATAATACTAAACCATATTAGACAGTAGTGTGGCGTGGAGGAAGAGTGATAGGAAGAGAGAAAGTGGAAGTAAACTTATGGCTTGTGGAGGGGAATGAGAATAGCAGAATGTAATTAATAAGTAAAAGATACATGTCCATCTCCTCCCCCCACCCCCTCCCCCACCCCTACCATGAACCATGGACCTTGCCATTGGTGGGGAGGCCTGCGTGCCTCGGTGATACAGATAGCTGTACCACGGGTTCAATCACAATGGAGAGGTATTTGTTGAGAGGCAAGACAAACATGTGGTTCCCGAACGGGGGCAGTAGCCTTTACAGTAATTGCAGGGGCAACAGTCTGGATGACTGACTGATCCATTAACCAAAACAGCCTTGTGCTGGTACTGTGAGTGGCTGAAAGTGTAATTTTTCCTGAGGGCATGCAGCTTTACTGTATGATTAAATAATGACGGCATCCTTGTGGATAAAATATTCTGGAGGTAAAATAGTCCCCAATTCGGATCTCCGAGCTGGTACTACTCAGGATGATGTCATTATCGGGAGAAACGAAACTGGCGTACAACGGATTGGAGCGTGGAGTGTCAGATCTCTTAATAGGTCAGGTAGACTAGAAAATTTAAAAAGGGAAATAGATATTTAACGTTAGATACAGTGAGAATTAGTGAAGCTTGGTGGCAGGAGGAACAAGACTTCTGGTCAGGTGAATACAGGGTTATAAATACAAAATCAGATAATGGTAATGCAGGATTAGGCTTAATAATGAATAAAAGAAAGGAATGTGGATAAGCTTCTATGAACAGCATAGTGAACGCATTTTTGGAGCCAAGATAGACACGAAGCCCACACCTACCACAGTAATACAAGTTTATATACCAACTAGCTCCACAGATGATGAAGAGATTGATCAAATCTGTAATGCAATAAAAGAAATTATTCAAATAGTTAAGGGAGACAAAAATTTAATAATCATGTGGGACTGGAATTTGATTGTAGGAAAAGAAAGAGAAGGAAAAGTACTAGGTAAATATGGACTGGGGGTAAGCAATAAAAGAGGAAGCCACCTGGTAGAATTTTGCACAGAGTGTAGCTTAATCATAACTAACACTTGGTTCAAGAATCATGAAAGAAGGTTGTATACGTGGAAGATACCTGGAGACACTGGAAGGTTTCAGATAGATTATATAATGGTAAGACAGAGGTTTAGGAACCAGACATTTCCAGGGGCAGATGAGGACTCTGACCACAATCTATTGGTTATTAACTGTAAGTTAAAACTAAAAAAACTGCAAAAAGGTAGGAATTTAAGGAGATGGGTCCTGGATCAACTGAAAGAACATGAGACTGTGGAGAGATTCAGAGAGAGCATGGAGAGAATGGTTGACAAGAACGGGGGAAAGAAATACAGTAAATGAAGAATGGGCAGCTTTGAGAGATGAAATAATGAAGGCAACAGAGGATCAAGTTGGTAAAAAGATGAGGGCTAGTAGAAATCCTTGGGTAACAGAAGAGATTCTGTATTTAATTGATGAAAGAAGAAAATAAAAAAATGTCGTAAATGAAGCAGGTGAAAAACAATACAAACGTCTCAAAAATGAGATTGACGGGAAGCACAAAATGGTTAAACAGGGATGCCTAGAGGAGAAATGTAAGGTTGTAGAAGCATATATCACTAGGGATAAGATAGATACTACTGACAGGAAAGTTAAAGAGACCTTCATAGAAAAGAGAACCACCTGTATGAATATCAAGAGCTCAGATGGAAAACCAGTGCTAAGCAAAGAAGGGAAAGCAGAAAGGTGGAAGAAGTATGTAGAGGGCCTGTAAAAGGGCAATGTACTTGATTGCAATATTATGGAAATGAAAGAGAACGTAGATGAAGATGAAACGGGAGATATGATACTGCCAGAAAAAATTGACAGAGCACTGAAATACCTAAGTTGAAACAAGGCCTAGGAGTAGACAAAATTCCATTAGATCTACTGACGGCCTCGGAAGAGCCAGCCATGCCAAAGCTCTTCCATTTGGTGAGCAAGGTGTATGAGACAGGCGAAATACCTTCAGACTTCAAGAATAATATAATAATTCCAATCCCAAAGAAAGCAGGTGTTGACAGATGTGAAAATTACCGAATAATGAGTTTAATAAGTCATGGTTGCAAAATACTAACACGAATTCTTTACACACAAATGGGAAAACTGGTACATCCTGACCTTGGAGAAGATCAGTTTGGACTCCGTAGGAATGTTGGAACATGTGAGGCAATACTGACCCTACGACTTACCTTATAAGATAGGTTAAGGAAAGGCAAACCTACATTTCTAGCATTTGCAGACTTAGAAAGAGCTTTTGACAATGTTGACTGGAATACTCTCCTTCAAATTCTGAAGGTGGTAGGTATAAAATACAGGGAGTAAAAGACTATTTACAACTTGTACAGAAACCAGATTGCAGTTATAAGAGACAGGATGAAAGGGAAGCAGTGGTTGAGAAGGGAGTGAGACAGGGTTGTAGCCCATCCCCAATGTTATTCAATCTGTTTATAGAGCATGCAGTGAAGAAGGAAAAAAAAAAAAAAAAAAAATTGGAAAAGGAATGAAAATCCATAGAGAAAAAATAAAAAGTTTGAGGTTTGCCAATGACATTGTAATGCTGTCAGAGACAGCAAAGGACCTGGAAGAGTAGCTGAACAGAATGGACAGTGTCTTGAAGGGAGAATATAAGATGGACATGAACAAAAGCAAAACAAGGATAATGGAATGTAGTCAAATTAAGGCGGGTGATGCTGAGGGAATTAGATTAGGAAATGAGACACTTAAAGTAGTAAATGAGAATTGGGCAGAAGAGTAATTTGGGCACAACTCGAGTAGAAGAAGGGATCAGTCAGTAGAACACATTCTGAGGCATTAAGGGGATCACCAACTTAGTATTGGAGGGAAGCTCGGAGGGTAAAAATAGTAGAGGGAGATCACGAGATGAATACACTAAGCAGATTCAGAAGGATGTAGGTTGCCATAGTTATTCAGAGATGAAGGCGCTTGCACAGGATGGAGTAGTATGGAGCGGTGCATCAATCCAGTATCTGGACTGAAGACCACAACAAGAACAACAACAACAACAACAGCAACAACAACAACAGCAACAAGGTACATGTGGATATTTAGGTATAGTGGTCACTTAGTGGGCTTTTTGTTGCCATGAGTACATATAATGTTTGCACATAAGGTATGAGTTTGTATTTCTGAAATAATGACAGGTGATTGTGTGATACAGTTTGAAGAATCTTACTTACTGTTTACAACTGGAATTACTTCGAGCTAGGGGGAGCTCCTTGAGAGGGTCGTGATAGTGTGTTGGTTGTTGTGGTGTGTGTGTGTGTGTGTGTGTGTGTGTGTGTGTGTGTGTGTGTGTGTGTTTGTCTCAATTATTTGTACTTTTGTCTAGGTGAGGGGGGGATGTGGTATTGGTTGTGAATGGTTCCACAATGGGAGCACAGTCCGGGAAGTTTTGATGGTGTTCTGGGCCATTGTGCTGTATGGGGAAATGTACTACAGTTTGGATCTCCTCAAGAAAGTATGGTACTATGATAAAAAATGCTGTCAAACTGCGCCACACAGTCACCTCTGCAAAATGAAGTGTTACCATCTGATATCCTGCAGATTTTCTGTTGCCCATATTCCACAATTCTGAATATTGACATGTCTTTGAAAATGGAGCTGGGCTTTGTATGTCCATAGCTATTCATTGTCCACTTCCATGAGAGCAAGAAATTACAGAGTGAATGTTTGTCTTGTTGGCAGGTCAGCGGGAAGCAACTTCTGAACTTGGATTATTTTTTTTATGGATAGCAATGCAGGATCACAGCATAATGCCTCAGAACATTTTTTTAATTGTGACATTTCCGACCGTGAAAGTTTACATTTTACAACACACCAAATTTTACAAGCCTTAAATAATAAAATATCCCCAACTGCAATTTTTGTGGTATTTATAAGGTGTTTTACTGCATAATTCATGTTACTCTCTTAGGAAAACGTAAGTTTTATGGAATTGCAAAACGATTTAGAAAATATATCTGAATTGTGCAAAAAATGACAGTTGACCCTAAATAAAAAAAAGTGTGAGATAATCCACATGAGTCCTAAAAGGAATCTGTTAAATTTCAGTTACATGATAAATCAGTCAAATCTAAAGGCTGTAAATTCAACTAAATACCTAGGAATTACAATTACGAACAACTTAAATTGGAAGAAACACATAGAAAATGTTCTGGTGAAGGCTAACTAAAGACTGTGTTTTATTGGCAGGACACTTAGAAAATGTAACAGATCTACTAAGGGGACTGCCTACACTACACTTGTCCGTCCTCTTTTAGAATACTGCTGTGCGGTGTGGGATCCTTACCAGATAGGATCGATGGAGTACATCGAAAAAGTTCAAAGAAGGGCAGCATGTTTTGTTTTATCACGAAATATGGAAGAGAGTGTCACTGAAATGATACAGGATTTGGGCTGGACATCATTAAAAGAAAGGGGTTTTTTGTTGCAATGGAATCTTCTCACAAAATTCCAATCACCAATTTTCACCTCCGAATGCGAAACATTTTGTTGACACTGACCTGTATAGGGAAAAACAATCACCACAATAAAATACGGTAAATCAGAGCTTGTACGGAAAGGATTGATCAGTGTTTTCCTTGCTCCTATTGTGATAGATTCTTTAATGACACAGTTCCAGAAGTTAGATGACTGTGTCAGAACATTGGTATGATCATAATCCATCCCGTGTAATTCCGATAGGCAATGTTCCGTGACTACTGACGGATTAGGCTGCTGCAATCTTTGTGCTGTTGGTGTTCTCAGTGATGATTTTTGACAGTACACACCATCTGACATCTATACGCCTTGTCACATTGGCAGGGGACTTGATAGACTATGGATTTCATAGTCATACCAAGCAGTGCTCATGTTTTGAATCGAGTATTGTCTTCACTTGATGTTTGTGGAGAATTTTTCTCATCTTTCCAGATACTGTACTAAAAAGAGTAATAAATTCAATGGCTGAGCTTCCTCTTCTGTTTTCACCTTTTGTATAATGGGTATAGGATGTGGGCTCTCTGAATTTACCACTCTCAGTAGCAATTCTTCTGGGACACTGTTCTTGAGTTCTTGGTAGAGACTTTTATTATCAGAGAAGTTGTGAGCCCTGTGTACCGATTCCTCTGTGCTGGGTGTGGCAGCTGTCTACCTGTAGGTATAGGTCTGAGTGCATCCTCTTTCAGTACATGCTGTGGCCCAATGTGCCATCCACTCATCTTTTCACCAGAACAGAGGAACATTCCATCTGCTTTCCATGGTAAAACTAATGTTCTAATGTAAGGAACAGAGTCATATGAAGAAGTGATTCAGCTTGTGTTTTCCATGGGGTCATATGTCTACTTATGGGAAGAAACAGGTAGGGTTCCATTGGACTTCCTCCTCAGAATGCTCCATATACATGTTGGTGACATGTGATGAAAATGGACTTCCCATGGCTACTACCTCCATCTGTTCATAGAAGCCACCATCAAAGTATGTTGATGTCAAGACATACCCAAATAGGTCAGTCATCTCTATGTTAAATTTCCAGGCCTGAAATAAAGTGATGTTTACTGTATAATTTATTTTATTACTTGATTGAAAATATATATGGTCTACCTATTATACGAGGGCCTTTGAAAAGTCTGTGCAAAAATAAAAACTACTTGTGTGTTTGGGGTAAACCTTTTTTATTTTTTGACATAGTCTCCTTTATATGCCAACTAGCTCTGCAGATGACGAAGAAATTGATGAAATGTATGATGAGATAAAACAAATTATTCAGATACGGAAGGGAGACGGAAATTTAATAGTCATGAATGACTGGAATTCATTAGTAGGAAAAGAGAGAGAAGGAAACATAGTAGGTGAATATGGATTGGGGGTAAGAAATGAAAGAGGAAGCCGCCTGGTAGAATTTTGCACAGAGCATAACTTAATCGTAACTAACACTTGGTTCAAGAATCATGAAAGACGGTTGTATACATGGAAGAAGCCTGGAGATACTAGAAGGTATCAGATGGATTATATAATGGTAAGACAGAGATTTAGGAACCAGGTTTTAAATCATAAGACATTTCCAGGGGCAGATGAGGACTCTGACCACAATCTATTGGTTATGAACTGTAGATTAAAACTAAAGAAATTGCAAAAAAATGGGGCTTTAAGGAGATGGGACCTGGATAAACTGACTAAACCAGAGGTTGTACAGAGTCTCAGGGAGAGCATAAGGGAACAATTGACAGGAATTGGGGGAAAAATGCAGTAAAAGAAGAATGGGTAGCTTTGAGGGATGAAGTAGTGAAGGTAACAGAGGATCAAGTAGGTAAAAAGATGAGGGCTAGTAGAAATCCTTGGGTAACAGAAGAAATATTGAATTTAATTGATGAAAGGAGAAAATATAAAAATGCATTAAATTAAGCAGGCAAAAAGGAATACAAATGTCTCAAAAATGAGATTGACAGGAACTGCAAAATGGCTAAGCAGGGATGGCTAGAGGACAAATGTAAGGAAGTAGAGGCTTATCTCACTAGGGGTAAGATAAATACTGCCTACAGGAAAGTTAAAGAGACCTCATCTTTTTACCTACTTGATCCTCTGTTGCCTTCACTACTTCATCCCTCAAAGCTACCCATTCTTCTTCTACTGTATTTTTTTCCCCAATTCCTGTCAACCTGCATGAATATCAAGAGCTCAGATAGAAAACCAGTCCTAAGCAAACAAGGGAAAGCGAAAGGTGGAAGGAGTATGTAGAGGGTCTATACAAGGGCGATGTACTTGAGGACAATATTATGGAAATGGAAGAGATTGTAGATGCAGGTGAAATGGGAGATATGATACTGCTTGAAGAGTTTGACAGAGCACTGAAAGACCTGAGTCCAAACAAGGCCCCGGGAGTAGACAACATACCATTAGAACTACTGACAGCCTTGGAAGCGCCAGTCCTGACAAAACTCTACCATCTGGTGAGCAAGATGTATGAGACAGGCGAAATAACCTCAGACTTCAAAAAGAATATAATAATTCCAATCCCAAAGAAAGCAGATGTTGACAGATGTGAAAATTACCAAACTATCAGTTTAATAAGTCACAACTGCAAAATACTAACACGAATTCTTTACAGACAAATGGGAAAACTGGTACATGCTGACCTTGGAGAATGTCAGTTTGGACTCCGTAGAAATATTGGAACATGTGAGGCAATACTGACCCTACGACTTATCTTAGAAGATAGATTAAGGAAAGGCAAACCTACGTTTCTAGCATTTGTAGACCTAGAGAAAGCTTTTGACAATGTTGACTGGAATACTCTCTTTCAAATTCTGAAGGTGGCAGGGGTAAAATACAGGGAGCAAAAGACTGTTTACAATTTGTACTGAAACCAGGTGGCAGTTATAAGAGTCAAGGGGTGATAGGGAAGCAGTGGTTGGGAAGGGAGTGAGACAGGGTAGCCTCTCCCCGATGTTATTCAATCTGTATATTGAGCAAGCAGTGAAGGAAACAAAAGAAAATTTTGAATAGGTATTAAAATCCATAGACAAGAAATAAAAACTTTGAGGTTTGCCAATGACATTGTAATTCTGTCAGAGATAGCAAAGGACCTGGAAGAGCAGTTGAATGAAATGGACAGTGTCTTGAAAGGAAGATATAAGATGAACATCAACAAAAGCAAAACGAGGATAATGGAATGTAGTCAACTTAAGGCTGGTGATGCTGAGGAAATTAGATTAGGAAATGAGACACTCAAAGTAGTAAAGGAGTTTTATTATTTGGTGAGCAAAATAACTGATGATGGTTGAAGTAGAGAGGATATAAAATGTAGACTGGCAATGGCAAGGAAAGCGTTTCTGAAGAAGAGAACTATGTTAACATTGTGTATGGATTGAAGTGTCAGGAAGTCTTTCCTGAATATATTTGTATGGAGTGTAGCCATGTATGGAAGTCAAACTTGGATGATAAACGGTGTAGACAACAAGGGAATAGAAGCTTTTGAAATGTGGTGCTACCGAAGAATGCTGAAGATTAGATGGGTAGATCGCATAACTAATGAGGAGGTGTTGAATAGGATTGGGGAGAAAAGGAGTTTGTGGCACAACTTGACTAGAAGAAGGGATCAGTTGGTAGGACATGTTCTGAGCCATCAAGGGATCACCAATTTAGTATTGGAGGGCAGTGTGGAGAGGAAAAATTGTAGAGGGAGACCAAGAGATGAATACACTAAGCAGATTCAGAAGGATGTAGGTTGCAGTAGGTACTGGGAGATGAAGAAGCTTGCACATGATAGAGTAGCATGGGGAGCTGCATCAAACCAGTCTCAGGACTGAAGACCAGAACACCAACAACAACAGTCTCCTTTTAGACTTATACACTTCATCCAATGCTGTTCTAATTTGTTGATCCCTTCCGAATAATAGGAATTGTCCAAGTTCTCAAAATAGCTGTTAGTTGCTGCAATCACCTCATCGTTTCGATAAGATCTTTGTCCCACCAGCCACTTCTTCAAATTGGGAAACAAATAGTAGTCCGAGGGAGCCAAGTCTGGAGAATAGGGGGGGATGTGAAATGAGTTGGAATCCTGTTTCCATTAATTTTGTGACAACAATTGCTGGAGTGTGTGCTGGTGCATTTTCATGATGGAAAAGGACTTTTATGCAGTCCTATCACCGGCAGTTTTCTTGTAGCTCAGTTTTCAAACGTTCCAATAATGATGAATAATATTCACCTGTAATAGTTTTACCCTTTTTCTAGATAGCTGATGAGAATTATCCCTTGCAAATCCCAAAAGACAGTTGCTGTAACCTTTCCGGCCGAAGGAATGGTCTTTTTTGGTGCAGATTGTCCCTTGGTAACCCATTGTTTAGATTGTTGTTTGGTCTCAGGAGTATAGTAATGTATCCATGTTTCATCCACTGTGATGAAACGATGCTTAAAGTCCTGCAGATTCTTCCTGAACAGCTGCAAACCATTCTTACAACACTTCACACGATTCCATTTTTGATCAAGCATGAGCAATTGCACAACCCATCTTGCATATAGCTTTCTCATGTCCAAATGTTTATGCAAAATATTATATACCCTTTCATTCGAGATTCCCACAGCACTAGCAATCTCATGCACCTTAACTCTTCAGTCATCCATCACCATTTCAAGGATTTTATCAATGATTTCTGGAGTCATAACCTTTACAGGGCATCCAGAATGTTCAGCATAACTTGTGCCCATATGACCACTCCAAAAATTTTGAAACCACTTACAAGCTGTTCTAATCGAAGGTGCAGAGTCACCGTAATGTTTATCAGGCTTCTCTTTAGTCTCCTGAGGCTTTTTGCCTTCCATAATGTAATGTTTAATCACCACATGAAATTCTTTTTCGTCCATTTTTTGACAATCACTCGACTTCCTTGATTCACACGAATGCCAAACACAAAGAAATAGACCAATATGGCTGAAACTTGGTGTGCATTCTTTCCAAACATGCTACTAACTAAACATGACCTTGATATGCACTGGTGGTGCCATGTCTCGGACTTTGTACGATCTTTTCAAACACCCCTCATATATACCTGAAAAATATGAAACTAGTTGCATCACCATTGCTTACTCTGTAAGTCATTCAAACTGCACAAATAATTCATATTTATGACACCATACACTTTTTGACAACTCAATATTAAAAAGCGTAACAAAATATTAAAAAAAAGACATTATTTTCTTTACAGAAAAAAAATGTTTTTTGCCAGAAAAAGTGAATTTGCATGTTATTGATAGTGAAAATATTTTAAATTCATACCTTTTTTCCAGATGTGTCTACCTTTCTTTCTGGAAGATAATGGAGATCTCCTTAAGAAATTCTTGCCCGCTGATGAAATTTTAAAGGTGATATGTGCATTTGATCATTATACACAGTACAAGGAGAGTTCATATGATGATGCTCCTGAGTGTATTGAATGTGAGCTGAGAAAGGGTATGTTCACTATTAGAAATAATATTCTGAAACATAGAGATGCAGGTGAGGAAGAATCATCTGATGATGAAGATGAAATTTCAAAAAAGGTACCTAAGCAATGCATTTTACCTGTGAGTGAAGGAAGAACAGATGCAGATGTATGCAGAGCTCTACAGTTCTTGTACATCAAACCAAGAATAAGGAAGTTTTTGACACAGCATTTGATACAGAAGGTAGTACCAGTTGGAGAATTTTTATATAATTTATTCAGTCTCTGTTATGTTTACTCACTGAATTTTACTTATTCCAACACTTTGAAAAGTAGCATGGTGTGGGTGACTTGCTACAATTCTACTCCTTAAATGCATAATTATTTTGCTCTTTGTTCCATAATGTATGTAATTCATATGCTGTAGTTACGTGAAATGATTAATTTCTTATTCAAACTGAGGTCCACAAAACTTAAGTGGTCACGAAGTAATTTCAGGACTTCTAACACTAAAGGTACAATTAGTTTATCTAAAAACAATTTATTTAAAGGATTATTAAGAATTTCCAAGACCTGCAGCACGTGTGAAGTTGAGATTTGTAATGAGCAATAAGCTAGTTATTTATGAAACAAGAGTATGTGAGGGTATGATGAATGGAAAGATAGAGGAAATTTCTGAAGTAGTTAAGAATTGTTACAATATGAATGACAGCAAAATTTCTGAAACTGAAACTAAGGTAACTGTAGATCAGTGTGTCCTGTCTTAAAGTATGTTCTTTCAGCAGAAGCATCCTTTATTAGTTGTAATAATTGCAACAAATCTGAACAGTGTTGTAGTGTACATCTTACTGATTTCACAAGAAAACTTAATATTTTACCAAATACTTGGTCTGAGCAAGAAAACATTTTATTTATGAGTGGTTATTTGTCGGGTGATGTCTGCGGTGTGGTGTCTGAAACAGGTGATTCTTGTAAAACCTGGGAATAGGTCAGAACATTGTTTTTGAGTAAAAATAGGTCAAGGAGGAACAACAGGAAATCATAAGTGATTTTGATGAGGAGAAAAGTATAATTCCAGGAGAGGAACATAAAGGATTTTGTCACTATTGGATTAACAGAGTAAAATACTTGGATGATAAATTGAACAGTGAATCTGTAATATTGGGTTTAGAAAATAGATTACCATCCAAAGTAAGACAAGTATTGCTTTCTGCTCTGGGGAGCATTTCCAATAACTTCCTGAATTATGCAGGAAGAGTTGAAAGAATTATCAAGAAAGATATAATGGTAACTGAAAGGAATGTGGGAAATTCATCAACAAGGGAAGTATAAGTGAATAGAAACAGGAAGAGTAGGGCAATTCATGGTTAAGGAGAAGTAGAAGGGGAAATTAAAATCCCAGAAACCAGGAAAACAGTAAGTCAAAAGAAATGGAAGGGCTGATGGAGACTATGGATATGTAAATGGTCTGGGGAACTGACAGTTGCTTCAGTGGAGACTCACACAAGGACAAATAAAATTAGAGATCCATCCATACTGAGAAATAAATCATTCCCAAGAAAATACATAACAGCAATTCAAGTCTGTCACTATAAATTATCAAACAGGTGAATGGCATATAGGCATTAGCAATAATATGCAGTGCTATGTTTTATCAGGTAGGATTCAGTTATGGTTTCAAGCTGTCTAAATCAGAAAGGGAAAAAGCTAGTAACGAACTGAAATGCTGAACAACACTGTCTAATAAAGAGGAGATATTGCAACAAGAATTGAAATTATTAAATTATTAGTGGAGTGGTTAGCACACTGGACTCGCATTCGAGAGGACGACAGTTCAAACCCACATGTGGCCATCTTGATTTAGGGTTTTGGTGATTTCCTAAATTGCTTCAGGCAAATGGCAGGATGGTTCCCTTGGGAGGGTATAGCCAACTTCCTTCCTTAACCAGATGAGACCAATGACCTCACTGTTTGGTCTCCTCTCCCAAATCAACCAACCAACCAACTAAATTATTATTATTTTCATTATAAACAAATTCAAACAGTCCCTCTTACTCTTCTTCACTATACAGATCATCAATTTCAGTATCTGGGAGCTTTTCAGTAAATTAATGGAAGAATTACTTAACAGCAAAATTCTACATGATCCAGAGTTTTCATTACCATTATATATGTCAACTGACTCTGGTTTTTGTGGTTTGGATGTAGAGTAGTCCAAGTTGGCCTATATAGATGATGGGATAAAAATAAGACTATAGTACAGGTATTTGCTAGCAGAACCTTCCATCTACATTAAAAATACTTCTATATTGCAGAGCTTGAAGCATTTGATAATTATTTATGGTTTTAAAAAATTGAAGGATATTTGTTAGGTTACAAAACAATAGTTTTCACAGATCACAAAACTTTGAATTTTTTTTAGACATTTCTATATTAAAACACACAACATTAATGTGATGGGCCTTATTTTTCCAACATTTTGACATTGAAATTAAGTATGTAAAAGGAAAGAAGAACATTACAACTAATGCTTTGTCTAGAATGCGTATTGGGAAAGTTGGCAGGAATCACAGGTTCAACATGGCAACAAATAGCAGGTTATTTCAATTACAGGGATAAAGAAGGAAATAGGGAAGGTTTTTAAATATATAGAAGTGAAAAATCTAAGGGTGTTTAAGCAGTATTAAAGGTCAGTGAACCATGAAAAGGTAATCAGTATTATACAATTTATAAGGGAGTATTATTCAGAAGAAAGTCTTTCAATAAGGAGGAGTGGAAGTTTACCCTAGCATCATATAGATAAGTTAATTGATTATTTACACAACAATTATGGTCACTATGGGGCTAGAAAAGTTATTGCCAAATTACAATAAACAGTATTCTGTGAGAACATGTCTAGAGGAGTAAGAAAAAGATTGGCTATCTGAGACATTATGCCCACAGGTCATAACATACACTTTTCCCCTGAAAGATCTCACGCACGAAGCACGACCAAATGATTCAAGAGATTTGATGGTAGTGGATTCATTACCATCGTTAATAGGGGGGTTACTCATATGTTTGTGGTGCTTGATACTTTTTGCAAATTTGTAGAATTTTACCCTATTAAAAAGCCATTACAAAAACCTTGGTGGAAAAATTACACGAAAACTATTTCTCAGAAATGAGGATTCCAATGCAATGTGTAGTATGTATAAAATTAACCATATCAAAATGTGAAATAATTTTGCACAGAGCACTATGAGTGAAATAGGAATGGAGGAGGTCAATCAGCTGTGTAGAATTTTATGTAGCAAAAATCACACTGTAGGGGCTAAGCATACTGCAACTTTTGAATAAAATATAAATAAATTATGGAATGAGATTACAGGGTTTACCCCCTTGTGAAACAATGTCTGGTGGGAAACCTTGTAATATAATTAGTGAAGAAATAGAATTTCCTACATTAAGTGGTCCTTTGGTCTTGAATCGAGTGGAAGGACTCAACCAGAGACTTCAAAACGTCTGTGAAAAGCTAGGCTGTGACTTCCTGCACTTGCGCCATAGGTTTGAGAACTGTAAGGTCCCCCTAAAAAGGTCAGGTGTGCATTACACATCAGAGATGCTGCTCAGGTAGCTGACTGCATGTGGGGTGCACACAAGAGTTTTTTAGATTAGGTGACTCTTCATCCAATCCAGATAATGATAGTTGTAGGAAATCCAGAAGTATCAGTGTAAGATCAAAAGAAATGCCTCCCAGAAGCATTTGCAACAAAGTGCCATAGTTTGAAGTGCTCAGGAAAAGCAGCGAAGCTCACATAATACTAGGTACAGAAAGCTGGTTGCAACATGAAAGCAGAGATTTTGAAGGGAAAATTTAAGTGTACATTGTAAGGATAGGCAAATGGGAAGTGGAGGTGGTGTATTTGTCACAGTAGACAAGAAACTCAAATCCACCAAGGTAGATATTGATGCTGCAAGTGAGATTGTTTGGGCAAGACTCAGTATCAGCGATGGGCATAAAATGATAATTGGATCCTTCTGTTGCCCAGCAGACTCATCTCCTGATGTAATCAAAAACTTCAGAGAAAACATCAGTTCACTTCTAAGTTCCCCAGGCACACTGTACTCATCAGTGGAGACTAATCATCCACTAATTAATTGGGAAAATTACAGTTTTGTTAATAGTGGATGCGATAAGATATCCTATGAAACTTTAGTAAATGCCTTCCCTGGAAATTCCTGATAACAGATAGTTAGGAATCCCACACATGACAGAAATATTCTGGATCTCGTGGCAACAAATAAACTTCTACTGAGATGTCCACAGCAAAACTGGTATGAGTGACCATGATGCTGTGGCAACTATGATTACCAAAGTACGAAGAACAACTAAAACTAGCAGGAAGGTATATATTTTTAGTAAAATAGATAAAAAATCAGTAGTGTCATATCTCAGTGAGGAACTTGAAACTTTTCAGCACAGGTCAGCAGCATATAGAGGAACTCTGGCCCAAGTTTAAAAGAATAGTTGACCATGCACTTGAGAGATATGCACCCAGTAGAACATTTCATAATTGGGGGGGGGGGGGGGGAGGGGGGGGGGAACGTCCAGTCACTGTACAGAAACTTCTAAAGAAACAAAGATTACTGCATAATAAGTGTAAAACAAAGTGTAATGCTATAGATAAAGAGATGTGGAATGAAACATGTTTGGCCATCAAGAGAGCAATTCATGGTGCCTTCAGTGACTACCAAAGCAGAACATTGGCAAGTGATTTTCCACAGATCTCAAAGAAATTCTGGTCGTATGTAAACGCTGTTAGTAGCACCGAAGTGTCCAGTCCTTAGTGAATGAAACAGGAACTGAAACTAAGAGTAGCAAAGCAAAAGCTGAAATGCTTAACTCAGTTTTCAAACGTTCACTTACAAAGGGGAACCCAGAAGATTTGCTCAATTCAATCCACTGGAAATATTTATGAAATGGATGGAAATGGAAATGGATGGTGATCCATCCCATATTGCTAGATGTGTGAAAGATCTCTTGTGCGCGTTGTTTGGTGATGATCGTGTGCTCAGCCACCACTTTCGTCGTGTTTGGCCTCCCAGGTACCCAGACCTCAGTCCGTGCGATTATTGGCTTTGGGGTTACCTGAAGCCACAAGTGTATCGTGATCGACCGACATCTCTAGGGATGCTGAAAGAAAACATCCAACGCCAATGCCTCACCATAACTCCGGACATGCTTTACAGTGCTGTTCACAACATTATTCCTCGACTACAGCTATTGTTGAGGAATGATGGTGGACATATTGAGCATTTCCTGTAAAGAACATCATCTTTCCTTTGTCTTACTTTGTTATGCTAATTATTGCTATTCTGATCAGATGAAGCGCCATCTGTTGGACATTTTTTGAACTTTTGTAACCTTTTTTTTTTTTTTTTTTTTTTTTTTTTTTTTTTTTTTTTTTTTTTTTTTTTTTTTTTTTCCTAATAAAACTCCATGTCGTTCCAAGCATGTGTGTCAATTTTTACCTCTCTATCTACATTATTCCATGGTTTATTAAGTTTTCAAATTTATACTGACTTTTTGATCACCCAGTATTTTATTGTCAGTGGTGTTGAGAATTGAACAAATCTCCAGGGCCCAATGGATTACCTATCAGATTTTATACTGAATTTGTGGCTGAGTTAGCATCTCTTCTAACTCTACTGCAGATCTCTCGAACAAAAAACTGTGCCCAGTTCTTGAAAAAAGGCACAGATCACACCTGTCTACAAGAAGAGTAGTAGAAATGATCCACGAAACTACCACCCAATATCCTTGACATTGATTTATTGTAGAATCTTAGAAGATGTTCTCACCTCAAACACATTGAGGTATCTTGAATAGAATGATCTCCTCAATGCCAACCAGCATAGACTTTGAAAACCTCGATTATGTGAAACTGAACTCCATTTTTTCACATGACAAACTGAAAGATTTGGATCGAGGCAGTCGGTAGATGTATTTCTTGATTTCTGAAAAGCATTTGACTCAGTGCTGCACCTGCACTTTTCGTCAAAAGTATGATCATATGTGGTATCAAGTGAAATTTGAGACTGGATTGAGGACTTTTTGGTAGATAGGATGCAGCATGTTATCTCGGATGGAGACTCATTGTCAGATGTAGAAGTAAGTTTGGGTGTGCCCCAGGGAACTGTGTTGAGACCTTTGCTGTACATGCTGTATATTAATGACCTTGAAGACAATATTAATAGTAAAATCAGGCATTTTGCACGTGATGCATTTATCTATAATGTAAAACTATCCGAAATAAGCCTGCATAAATATTTAGTCAAATCTTGATAAGATTTCAATGTGATGCAGAGACTGGCAACTTGCTTTAAATGATCAGAAATGTAAAATTTTGCACGTTGCAAAATGAAAAAATGTAGGATCCTATGACTATAATATCAATTAATCACTGTTGTGATTGACCAACTCATACAAATACAAGGGTATAAAACTTTGTAGGTATATGAAATGGAATGATCACATAGGTTTAGTCATGGGTAAAGCAGGTGGTAGACTTTGGTTTATTGCTAGAATACTGTTGAAGTGCAATCAGTTTACAAAAGAGATTGCTTACAAATCACTCATGTGACCAGTTCTAGAATATTATTCAAGTGAGTGGGACCCGTACCAAGTAGGACTAACAGGGGATAATGAACATATAGAGAGAAGGGCAGCAAGAATGGTCACAGGTTTGTTAAATCTGTGGGAGAGTGTCACAGAGATACTGAACTGGAAGACTCTTGAAGATAGATGTAAACTATCCCAAGAAACTCTATTAACAAAGATTCAATAATTGGCTTTAAATAATTACTTTAGAAATATACTAACCCCCTATGTGTCACTCACATAGTAATCATGATGGTAAGATTAGAATAATTACTCCATGCCCAGAGACATTCAGACACTAATTCTTCTCACATTCCATACATGAATGGAACAGGAAGAAACCCTAATAACTGGTACAATGGGACATAACCTCTGCCATGCATCTCATGGTGGTTTGCAGAGTATAGATGTCAATGTAGAAGTGAGATAACCAAAGAAGAAAAGGTCAGATTGGATAAAGAAATGATTAAAAACAAAGAAAATGAAGCCAAAAAGAGACATGGTGGTAAAGGAAAAACTGTAAATTTCAGAGCATTAGATTTGATTCTTGTAAAAATTAACTGAGCAGTCAGGGATAACAGTCGTGTATGTGTGAATTGTGCTTGCTTGTGTGAATGTGCATGGGTGTTTCTCTTTTCGTGTCTGAAAGCTTAATGTGTAACAGTCTTTTTGTTGAGTGTGTCTGCAACTCAATGTGTCATCTTTTGGTGAATAGCATTCTATTGATGCATTGATTGTACTTGTTCATAGTTAGCAAAACTATTATTCTACTCATTATTTTTCATAGTTAGTAATTATTATTTCATTGCCCATCCACATCATATTGTTACAAAGTTATTAATTGTAGCCCACATATACTTTGGAATCATCAAACCCAGAGCCAGTCCATTACAGTTTTATCTTATTCTCTTTTGTAAATTTATCCAACATGACATAAATTCCAAATGAACATCCCTAAAATTGACATCATCATTAACAGTATCCTCACCATCAACATCAGTAACAATTTTATCATTATCATCATAATAACTCAGTGTAACATATACTTCTCAGCAGCTTCAGTTCAACATCACCATTATAGTACATCAAAAAATCTTATCATGACATTATCATTATGTTCAAATAAAACCTCAGTACTACAGCTCAATCTTGAACACACCTAGTATTTTCAACAATCTTTAATTTGTTCACAAAGTAAAATTCTCTTACGCAATATAGATCACAAAATTTCATTACTAGTGTGGCCCGATAAGCATCCTCTTACAGAATTTTGTTAGTTGTTTAGTTTGATAAATAACCTCCTTCCTCTAATCAACCTCTGTTTTAAAGTGTTACTGAGATAATACATAAAATGTTCAATACTTATGGTATCTCAGCTAAAAAATTTCTAATTACAACAAAATTTTTAATGTTTCTGTTTTTCCATATTAATCATATTTTATTTTCTGCCTAGTCTTATCATATTACAGTAATGAACCAACAAACTTGTGCACCAGCTGAAAATTGTGTGTGATATCAGGTACCCTTTTTTAGAACCTATCTTAGCTAGAGAGCTAATTTTTTTACAGCTTATGCTCACATGTATTCTGTCAACACTGAAACAACAATATTGCATAATCTTATTTGATGAATTGGATTTTAATTTTTATCTGTATAAGCTACATTTTTGAAAAAAGTCTTCTTTTAATGTCTGTTAACTTTTAATTTTACAAGTAATGGAATAACACTCTTTCAGTACATGCACATTAGCTGTGTCATGACTCTCAGAAAATTTGATGGTTGTGTCTTCATTGGAAGTTGAGAAAAAGTACATTAAACTTGGAAGAAGAAAACATTCAAGTAATAGATGTCATATTTGAAACAACCCTGCTGTATAGCTGTGCCCTTCATCTTCATCATCAAATGCATCCCTAAGTTTTCTCACAATGCCTCTTCTGTTGTGCTTTTTTTACTAAATGTTTGAGAGAGGATCTGCATTATTGTAGTGCAGGCTGATCTAAGGCCACCAACCTCTTCATTTGCTTTTCATTAGACAGATCAATGGAGATTGGCTTCATTTCTTTCGTTACAGTGGCTGGTAAACAGTGATGATGATGATTGTAATTCTCCAATTGTATTTTCCCTATTATATTTACACCAGCAGTTCTCACCATCAGGATGTAGCCCATGACTATGACACTCAGTTTTAGAGGTCATGTGCAAAAATAGCACCCGTACAGCTGTACTCATCACTTCCACATTATCTTTATTTGGTCTGATATCTAGAGCAGGGGTCGACAAGTAATGTTACATGGGGGTTGAATACTTTCGAAAATTGTTATCAAGATCAAGAAGGAAAACCCCGTATTCCTTACTAGTTTTTTTATTTTTATTTTCATTCAAAAAAAAATATGAAAAACAGTAGATATTTCTTATTTTAATTTTCACTCACAAAATATGAAATATAATAGATAGGCATATTTGTATTAAAAAATCAAATTACATTTGCTGTCTTGAGTCAGTTTCTTAACGTTAGGTCCACATGGGGAGCAGCATATGCGAATAGTATCTTCAAGGTTGGGAGCCGCTAATCTTGAGCAATACTTGCTCTTCAAAAAATTCATTTTTAAAAATGAAATTTCACATATATATGTGGAGCCAAACATAGTAGCCCAGTATATGACTATTTTTTCTTTTTTTTTTTTTTGCAATTTTCATGTTTTTCTGGGACATGTTTATTCCAAAATTCTTCAGCAGATGCAGTTTTATACATTTGCAAGGAAATGTCTTCCTGCAAGTCTATTATCTCCATTCGGAGTACAAGCTTTAAAAGGCAGACCAACTTCATAGCCACATCCATCCATTCTGCTGCTGGAGAAACTTCAAAACGTGACTGACATAAATTTTAAGAATACTGAAATGTCTGTTTCAGAATTACATTTCTATTCAAAAATTGTTGACAAGTGAAAAAATTCTTGACTTGTAATGACTTTTTCAAAGATATCGAGCTTGCAACGGAAAGAAGAGACACTTTTATCAGATCACATATTAATCTCCCATTTCCTTGCAGCTCAGTACTGAGAGCATTTAAATGTTTCAGAACGCATTTCAAGAAATCCACAGCTAGTGTTCTGCATTTGTTTGCTAGGAACTCCAAAGGGTTTCTTGATTCTCATGAGTCCAACTTTTCTAAGGACATTATTTCTTGTTTTATTTGCCAAAAACGTTCAGTAACTTGACCTTTACTTATCCAATGAACATTGTTGTACTGCAGTAAGTCAAAATGCACTGAATCACACTCAGGAAGAAACTCTTTGAACTCTGTGCTGAAGAGCAGAATGAGATCTCATAAGGTTAATCAGCTTGATCAACCTGTCCATTATTTCTTTCAGAGTCACACTAAGTTTTCCACAATGAGCTGCTTGGTGAATTATGCACTAATAAGACAATACCCACCACATTCTTATCTCTAATTTTCTTTACTAGTCCTTATTCTTTGCTGGTCATCACTGGAGCCCTTCAGTTACAAGAGAGACAATGTTATCACAACTAATGTTTGATTTTGACACAAAGTCATAAAAAGTCTTGAATAAATTTTCTCCCTAAGTATGTTGTTAGCAGTTCTTCCCCTAAATTCTTTACCTCAATATCCAAAAATCGCACAAAAATGGACATTTTTTCCTTCATCAACAATGTTGCATGGTTCATCTAGTGCTATGGCACAACAAGGCACCATCTGCAGAAGTTTGAGAAAACTACATTTATTACCAGCAGCAAAAATTTTGGTTCTTCTGGTAGATCCACATAACAGTACACATTTTACAATCAATTGGATGGATTGGCAATTTACGTATGATATGAGATCAGATTTCTGCTTAATCTCCAAAATGAAGTGTACGCATACTTCACAATTAACTCTAAACTATGTTTTCAATTAAATATGTAAGATTATCATAAATTACTTTCATCAGTTTCAACTGGATCATACAAAATATTGATTAACAGCGAAAAGAAAGAACAAGTTAATTTGCAGGATTGTCTGTAGCTTGTATTTCAGCATGAATAGGAGGTAAATCTATTTCAATCAGAAAAATTATCTAATGGAAGTTAACTGAATTGGTCTTGTTTCTGAATAATTATGTCAGTCATTAGAGCCTCCAGGTTCCCCTGAGTGCAAGGAGACACTGGGGTGTACAACGCTTTCTCAGTACTGTCGATGCATTGTGGAACAGGCACTCGTAATGGATACTACAATACTCAACATCCATATTAGATTGTACTTGGCAACTCCAAAGGAGTGGAAAAAGGGAGAAATAAAAAGGCGTGGGTGCATTGATGGAACAGAAAGCTGTGTAGTACTGGAGTGGGAGCAAGGAAGGAGATAGGTGGGTGAAGGACAGGGATTGGCAAAGTTTGGGACCAGGGAGTTATGGAAACAAAGGATACACTGCAAAAGTGTTCAAATCTGCACAATTCAGAAGAGCTGGTGTTGGTAGCAAGCATCCAGATGGCACAAGATATGAAGCAGTCATTTAAGTGAAGCATGTTGTGTAGGGCAGCACATTCAGCAACTGGGTGGTCCAGTTGCTTCTTGGCCACAGTTTGTTAGTGCTCATTCACACAGACAGACAGCTTGTTGGTTGTCATGCGCATGTAGAACACAGCACAGTGGTTGCAGCTTAGCTTGTAGATAAAATGTCTGCTCTCACAGGTAGCCCTGCCTTTGAGGGGATAGGGGATGCTTGAGACTGGACTGGAATAGATGGTGGTGGGAGGATTTGGGGGCAGGTCTTTCATCTAGGTCTATTACAGGGATATGGGCCATGAGCCAAGGTGCTAGGGGCAGGGGTGGAGTAGAGATGTACAAGGATATTGTGCAGGTTGGGTGGGTGGCAGAGTATCACTGTGGGAGGAGTGGGAAGGTTAGTGGGTAGATTTTAATATTTTGGAAGATGACTAGTGACTTATAAGTAGCCCTGAAAGAGTTCCACTTCAAACACTATTAAAGACCTGTGTAATACCAACTTTTAAATGATTTTCTTGAAAGAAAAACACATGACTGTACAACATTTTTCCCTTTCTCTGGTGGCTAGGGGTGAAGGGTGGTGGAAGGCAGGCACAGCCCTTGCTTGCACATGGGTATTGGCACCATTGGGTGGTACTGTGTCACAAGAGGAGTGCTCCTTTGTAGCCGGATAATGGGAATGTGGGAGTTGGTAAGCGACTAGAGAGACAAGACACAGGAGATCTGTTTCTTTGCAAGGTTGGCAGGGTAGTTTCAGTCCGTGAAGCCTTAGTGAGACTCTTGGTATATCTGTAGAGGGACTGTTCATCACTACAAACGTGACTGCCATGGGTGGTTAGGCTGCATGGAAAGGGCTTCAAAATGGTTCTAATGGCTCTGAGCACTATGGGACTTAACTTCTGAGGTCATCAGTCCCCTGGAACTTAGAACTACTTAAACCTAACTAACCTAAGGACATCACACACATCCATGCCCGAGGCAGGATTCGAACCTGCGACCGTAGCGGTCGCGCGAAAGGACTTCTTGTCATGGGATAGGTGACAGCTGTCGAAGTGGAGGTATTGCTGGTGGTTGGCAGGTATGATATGAACTGATTTACTGATATAACCTGATACAGTCATCTAGGTGAAGGTCAACATCAAAGAATGTGGCTTGTTGGGCTGAGGAGGTCCAAGTGAAGTGAACAGGGAGAAGGTGTGAGGTCCTGGAGTAATGTGGATAGGGTCTCCTCACTATCGGTCCAGATCATGAAGGTTCATCACTGAATCTGAACAAAGGAGTTTAGGATTCTGAGTACTTAAGAATGATTCTTCTAGATGTCATTGGTGTACCACTTGTCACCATCTCTACAACAACCTCCAAATCTCTCCCACATCCCCTCATGGCTGATAAACCCCACCTCACAGACCTACTACATTTACCACCCCCTCAGAAACTTCCTCCCACCACCATACTGACCACACTGCCCAACACAATGTTCTTCACTTCAGTGACAGCTTCACAGCCTGTGCCATCTGGATCCTTGCTACGAACACCAACTTTTCTGAATTACGCAAGTGGGAGCTCACCCTGCAATATATCCTCTGTTCCCGTAACCCCCTGGCTCCAACCTTTGTTAGTCACAGTCCTTCACTCACCTATCACTTCCCTGCTTCCACTCCAGCACTACACAGCCTTCCATTCCACCTAAGAATCCACTACCTTTTTATTTCTCCCTTTCTCCACTCCATCTCCCCCCCCCCCTCCCACCCCCCCCCCCCCCCCCTCACCCTCCTCCCTGTCAAACCTCCTGACATCACCTAGCTGCGCTGTCATGTCCCCACCACATCCATGTATGCTCCCACAAAGAGTACTTTGCTGTTCCCCTTCCCTGCCCCAGTCTCCTACTTACCCTCACCAACCCAATTGTTTTTCCCATCATGTGAAGCGCAGTTGCTTGCAATCTGGTCTCAGCCACCAGAACCAGACGTGTCCGAAATCACCCCAATCCATGGGGTGACTTCAGACACTTTATTTCACTGCCTCAGATAAATATACCTACACGTACACTTTCTGGTTCTGGGATATTTTATTCGTTACGCATATACCCTACCACTTCCATAACAATCAATTTAATCTAACAATATACACGAAAGCTACACTCAAAATAACGACAAAACCATCAGAAACCACCCCGTTTGATGGCATGTGTTTATCAGTTGAGCTTGTGTGAATGTGTTCTTGTGTTGTCTGCTTTAGATGAAGGCCTTTTGGTCAAAAGCTCACTTGTTTAACAGTCTTTCTGTTGTGCCTGTCTGTGACTCAACATTCCCACTGTATCACGTTATACTTACACAAAAATGTATCACAAAGTATATCAAAAGATTGGATTGCCTTCTTCACTAAAGGGACTTTACATCCTATGCTGAATTGATGATTGTGTCACATTAAACAGCAAGGCCTGCCTCCTGGAGCTATTCTCCATTTCATACAACTCCCTTCTCCTTTTCGTTATCTGTTTTTATTAGGAATGTACTGTAAAGACAACATGTTAAGTTGCAGATAGTCACAATTAAAAGACACTTGTGTCCATCTGCAACTTAATATGTCTGCTTCACCTCAACTGCCAATCTGTCTTTTCCTATATTGTTGAAGTTTCTATGTGTAGTTTCCATTGTATGTCATTATTATTATTATTATCATTATTATTTTTGTTTTTCTATTATTCTTATTCATCTTTGTTGTCCTGCCCTTCCTCTCTCTCTTCCCTTGGTTTTCTCCCAATATCACTTTTCTCCTAATTCTTAGTTCCAGTATTGTAGGAATTTCATTTTTCTTCTACTTATATCATTTGTACTTCTCTATCCATCATCATCTCTGGGTGAAGCTGCCACAGTGTTTTCTATTTCACTATCTTTGATGTCCTACTCTCTGATACCACCTCCATTATCTTTTTCTTGCGTCATCCTCACATCAGTTGGGCCCCTCTCATCATGGGGTCTGAGTAACCTACCCTTCCTTTTTAGCCTTCCACAGCTTGTATCTCTTTGTTCCTTGATGAAAGAACAAATAGCTCAAAATGCTAAGAAAATTTTAATTCCAAAAAGAAACACAATTTTGCTTCTAAGTAATATTCATCACATTCATCTCATTCAAAAATGTAGTTACCTTATTGATAAATTACATTACAATTAAGCTGAGGAAACTGATACTTATTTTCTCAGATTTCTGAAGCTGGAAGCATATTCATCGAATATATGAGACATCTGCATCAATGCATTGCAAAAAGACTTGCTGTATCTCCCTGTCAAGAATTAGCAGATGAACAGAATTTACGTCTTACATGGATCCGAAATGCCAAAACTAAAGCAGTTAAGTCAGTATTACTGGATAAACTTGAGATTCAGAGGAATGAAGGTAATGCACAGCTTGCTCAGAGGGATGTTGCAATTAAAAAAAATGAGGAACTGATTGAAAAGATGAAGAAATGTAGCAAAGATGATATCAAGAAAAGAATGTAAGTTTAATTTAGCAGATCCTTTTTGGTTCCTTAAAACATACTATTAGCAAAATCTTTAACTAACAATTCTTGCTTTATATAAATGACATAAAAAATCCTAATATTTCTACCAAAATAATGTTGTTCGCAGATGACACTAGCATAATTATAAGTGATGATAAAAAAATCATTAACTACCACAACTGATACAGTCCTGAAATATATTCAACATTGGTTTAATGCTAATGAGTTAACACTTAATCTAAGTAAAACAAATTATATACAGTATGGCAAAGCAACTCAAGATATGGACCTCCAGTTAAAACTAATGGATAAGAAGATAGAGAGTGTACAATCCACAAAGTTTTTGGGAATGCACATTGATCAAAACTTAAGCTGGAAAGACCATCTCAAGTACTTATCCCAAAGGCTCAATTCGGCATGTTTTGCATTGAGGATATTATCTAGAGTATGCAGCACAGACTGTACTAGACTAGTGTATTTTGCTTACTTTCAGTCCATCGTGTCTTACGGCATAGTGTTCTGGGGTAAAACTAAATCAAGCTTAACAGATATCTTCAAATTTCAGAAAAGAGCAATACGAATCATAACACGTAACTCTCCAAGAACTCATTGTAGGCCCCTTTTCAAAGAACTGCAAATACTCACAATACCATCACTGTATATTTTTAAAAGCATTCTATGTACAAGAGCACATATGAAAAATCTATGTACAAATGAGGACTGCCATAATTATAATACTAGAACTTGTAAGAATTTGTATGTAGAAAGGGTAAGGACAACACAAACCCAAAAGCATGTAAGTTAATTTGGAATAAAAGTCTACAATGCTCTGCCAGTGTACATGAAGGCAATAATAGATGAAGTAAAATTTAAGACTGAGCTTAAAAATTACCTTTTAAGCAAAACTTTCTATGATGTAGATGAGTACTTTGATTGTGTGTAAATTTATTGCCAAAAAATTTAATTTATATGTCTAAATTTGTACTTTTAAAAAAATGCCTTGAAAGTGATATTCCATTATTATGTCTGTAGTACTTGTACTAGTATGATAACTTTGTTGTGACAATTCCTACATCATGTAAATGATATACAGGAAGATAATAAAATGAAAATGAAAATGAAAATGAAATAGCTCAAAGAATGTTCTACCGTAATTTGAGCCGTGTGTTTGTAGAAGTTAAGTAATTCTTGGCTTCTTAATCTGTTTCTCCTGTGCATAAGGAAATATTATTGAATCGAATGAAAAGTAGAATATGTCACTTTAGAAAATACATAACTTTTGCTTGTTATACAACTGTATGACCATAAGTAATGAAGAATGACTGAAACTTGCATAATAACAGAAGTTATTCCATGCTAAATTGAACAAGTTGGTTTAAAAAGAGATTTATATTTTTATTAGAAATCTTTATTAAGGAACAAATAATGGGAAGCAATCCCCTGAACAGGGTGCTGGAGGATGTTCTCGTTGTATTACACACTTTTGGAATTGGGAACACTTAATCTTGGCTACATGAGTTTCTCAAAAAATGATATTGTATGACATTGTGGCATGAAATTAGGTAAATTATGCTAACTTTTTTATGTCCCTTACACCTGAAACATACTATAACATTAAAGAGGTGGGCATGAACACCACACCTGTAAATTGTGGTACAAAATGTGAAACTGTAAGGCTACATTTAAAGGGCTGATTTTATTTGTGCATGTGAGTGAAATCATGGGGCTTTGTTATAACTGTTCAGTGGAGCAGGTAGTTATGAAATGCCAGGAGTTGGTGAAGAACTGAGTTACTGATAGGTTTCCTCCCACAGTAAGTGGTAGATAACAGTAAGAATGAGTTTCTGTCTGCCTTGTGGTTACACAAAGTATGTACTGAATAGCATATTCCAGAAATATGAACTTGATGAACCATTTATGCCATGTTCAACCTATTTAACCCAAAAATGTGTCTCTGAGAGATAAGTAAAGTAATGTAATCCACTTAATTGTTCAACAAAAAATAATTAGAGCTGCATTGTAGACCTGCATCACTGCAAGTATTCAGAGGTGGAGAGGCTTGCACATGATAGGCTGATGTGAAGAGCTTGTTATGTAAATGTCTTCCTTTGATATATGTATTCTGGATAGCTGGAAGTGCTTGTAGGTGCTTGCCACAAAGTTACTGAACTGTGTGTGTTATATCATATTCTTAGTTTCAGACATATTGAGATGTTGAAATTGTGCTGTGTAAGAATGATGAGAATAAGATGCTCTATGTGAAAGATAAAAGTGGTGCAACAAGTTATTTCATGTACATGTCCTGCTACAAACAGAAATATATCATTCTAATTGTTGAGCCAACAAAGACATTGAAATATATCAACTAAAGAAAATAAGTTAAGTAATGAAATTACAAAATTAATTCTTATCACAATATTTATTTTAGAAACAATTCAACCTTTCCTCAATTTGTTCTCAGTTGCAGAACACATTACGCAAACAAATGCAAAGAAACAGTTTGCGAGGTTTGTTATAAAATTATAATTTGACTGAGTATGAAATATAATTTGATGGAATATGAATGTGTGGGCATCAGCAGTGATGTAAATAAATATAAATATATACTGAAATGATATGTTGCAGGAACATAATTGATAAAAATAAGAGTACTGTTTCTGGGACTGGAAAATTGAACAAATACATTTTAATAAATATCTTGTTTCCTGGTGATAGCATTAACCAAGGAAATGATTCTGGTGACAGGAGCAATGCATATGGTCTTACTTTATTTATTTTATGGTTAAGTGTGACAAAAAAAGTTTAGGGAAATTGGCTCCAAATTGGAAACAGAATGGCTTGAGTGGTTTCAATTGTATGAAGCTCACATCATTGCTCCCAAAGTATCAGGTACCTGAAACTACATTACTTTTTGTCAATGGTAGGGAGTGCAGTCTTTTGCCTTATTCAGAAATTGTTCCCTGATGTCACTCCGAGTGAACTTTACTATGATCAGATTGTAGCTTCTCTAATTACGTATTATGACTAACAAGTGAATGTGGTGGCAGCTAGGTACCAATTCTTTTGTTGCAAGAAAAGGTCAGAACAGTTTCTAACAGATTTGCAGGGTATGACGAGGAAATGCAAATTCAAATGTGCTTGTGGTGCTTTATATTCAGCTGTTAAGTTATGTGATGCAATCGTGTACAATGTAACTGATTTCAAACTTAAAAAACAGATTTTGAAACAGTCAGATCCATAATTTAATCACATATTGCCAATTCTAGATCAGTATGGTGCAGGTGCCAAAGCGGCTGAAAAATTTTAGCAGCCACCAATCTGTCAGGTTGAGTCATCCCTTGCTCATGACTGGCCCAGTAGGCAGCAACAGTATGCGTGCGCCAAGCCGCATAAACAGTTCTCTAAACAGGTGGCTACATCACTGAATACAGTTAAGTGATGCCCTAGGTGCTATTCATGGTACAAATGCCAAGATTTCCTGTCCACACAAGCACAGTGTTACACTTGTGGCAGGAAAGTTCATGTACACTCCATATGTTTGCAACGGAACAAACATAAGGTTTCTGTCCACTCACAAAAATCTAGTCACAAGGCCCATGTAATCAATGCAGTGTATTCAAAGCCTGCTGTGAGCATTTGGAAAACTAGCTATCAAACAGTTTCTTCGGTGATACGCCAGTCCAACAAACTTTTTGTTCATTTGCATCTTAGTGGAAAACCTGTGAAATTTCAGTTGGACATGAGTGCCTCTGTTACATTGCTGAATCATAACACATATGAACTGATAGGCTTACCATTCCTGTCTAAAATTAGCACACACCTGATGGCTTATAATTAACAAGACATACCCATTCTCAGAAAATGTACTTTGTCTGCCACTGTGCTACAATCGTGATTGTCAGAACATATTTGGCCTTGATTCATTTGATTTGTTTGGGTTTCAAATCCAGGACAATGTGTTGTCAGTGACTGAATGCCAAAGAAAGTGTAGCTAGATTGCTGAAAGAATCTCCTGAACTCTTTTCTGGAGGTTTAGGTAAAGCTAACAATTTTGTTGCACATATTACTATGAAAGATAGTACCAGCTGAAATTTTGCTGGGCCAGAACTGTTCCCTTTGCATTATGAGATAATGTGCCCGCTGAACTTAAAGAATTGAAACAAATACTAACAAAGAGATAGAGGGGCTGGCCAGTACTTACCTCAGCTCAGTACAGCCGATAGATACACATAAAACAGAACTGAAAATTTACATTCCTAGCTTTCGGAACTTTGTTCCTTCATCAGGGAGGAGAGAGGGGAAAAAAGGGAAGAAGGGAAAGTGGATTCAGTTACTCACAACCCAGGTTATGAAGCAACAGGGAAAGGTAAACAGGGAGGGTAGCAAGGATGGAGGCATGGTTGTCAGAGGGAAGCCAAAGATATTCTACTGTTAAGTACTGTGCCAGCTTCAAACCAAAGAGGATGCATACAGAAGTAAAGAGGAATATAGTATAAAGATAAACACAGCTATGTAGGATGAAAAGATGCGTGAATGGCTAAAGAGGAAAGGGAAAGAGGAGAAGACTGAAGAGTGAATGGGAGTGAGGTTGTTTAACGTAGGTTCAGTCCAGGGGGATGGCGGGATGAAAGGATGTGTTGGAGTGCAAGTTCCCATCTCCGCAGTTCAGAGGAACTGGTGTTGGGTGGGAGAAGCCAAATGGCACATACGGTGTAGCAGGTTCCTAGGTCCCTAGAATTATGCTGGAGGGCATGCTCTGCTACTGGGTATTGGGCATCTCCTAGACGGACAGTTCGTCTGTGTCCGTTCATGCGCTCAGCCAGTTTGGTTGTTGTCATGCCGATGTAAAAGGCTGTGCAGTGCAGGCATGTCAGTTGATAAATGACATGTGTAGTTTCACACGTAGCCCTGCCTTGAATTGTGTATGTTTTACCAGTAGTGGGGCTGGAGTAGGTGGTTGTGGGGGGATGCATGGGGCAGGTTTTGCAGCGGGGTCGGTTACAGGGGTAGGAACCGCTGGGTAGAGAAGGTAGTCTGGGAATATTGTAGGGTTTAACAAGGATGTTACGGAGGTTAGGGGGGCGACGAAAGGCAACTCTGGGTGGTGTGGGGAGAATTTTGTCAAGGGATGATCTCATTTCAGGGGTTGACTTGAGAAAGTCATATCCCTGGCGGAGTAATTTGTTGATGTTTTCGAGGCCAGGATAATATTGGGTGACAAGGGGGATGCTTCTGTGTGGTCTGGGGGTAGGAACATTGTTGTTGGATGGGGAGGAATGTATTGCTCGGGAAATCTGTTTGTGGACAAGGTCTGCAGGATAGTTGCGGGAGAGGAAAGCACTGGTCAGGTTATTGGTGTAGTTGTTGAGGGATTGGTCACTGCAGCAGATACGTTTGCCACGAATACCTAGGCTGTAGGGAAGGGAGCGTTTGATGTGGAAAGGATGGCAGCTATCAAAGTGAAGGTACTGTTGTTTGTTTGTGGGTTTGATATGGACAGAGGTGTGGATGTGAGCTTCAACAAGATGAAGGTCAACATCCAGGAAGGTGGCTTGGGTTTTGGAGAAGGACCAGGTGAAATTCAGATTCGAAAAGGAGTTGAGGTTATGGAGGAAATTAAGGAGTGTTTCTTCACCATGAGTCCAGACCACAAAGATGTCATCTATAAACCTATACCAGGCCAGGGGAAGCAGCTGTTGGGTCTTCAGGAAAGCCTCCTCCATGCGGCCCATGAAGAGGTTGGCATAGGAGGGAGCCATCCTGGTTCCCATGGCCGTTCCCCTGATTTGTTTATAGGTCTGGCCTTCAAAAGTGAAGTAATTATGGGTGAGGATGAAGTTGGTAAGTGTGATAAGGAACGAGGTTTTTGGAAGATCTTCGGGTGGGCGTTGGGAGAGGTAGTGCTCAAGGGCAGAGAGACCATGGGTATGTGGGATGTTTGTGTAAAGGGATGTAGCATCTATGGTGACAAGAAAGGTTTCAGGTGGGAGAGGAGTGGGAATGGATTTGAGGCGTTCTGGGAAGTGGTTTGTGTCTTTGATGTAGGATGGGAGTCTGCGGGTGATAGGTTGTAGGTGCTGGTCTACCAGAGCTGAGATACGTTCGGTTGGGGATTTGAAGCCTGCTACAATGGGACGGCCAGGATGGTTCTCTTTGTGGATTTTGGGTAATAGGTAGAAGGTAGGGGTACGTGGCTCAGGTGGAGTGAGTAAGTCTATGGAAGCCGTTGTGAGCCATTCACGCATCTTTTCATCCTACATAGCTGTGTTTATCTTTATACTATATTCCTCTTTACTTCTGTATGCATCCTCTTTGGTTTGAAGCTGGCACAGTACTTAACAGTAGAATATCTTTGGCTTCCCTCTGACAACCATGCCTCCATCCTTGCTACCCTCCCCGTTTACCTTTCCCTGTTGCTTCATAACCTGGGTTGTGAGTAACTGAATCCACTTTCCCTTCTTCCCTTTTTTCCCCTCTCTCCTCCCTGATGAAGGAACAAAGTTCCGAAAGCTAGGAATGTAAATTTTCAGTTCTGTTTTATGTGTACCTATCGGCTGTACTGAGCTGAGGTAAGTACTGGCCAGCCCCTCTATCTCTTTGTTAGTATTTGTTTCACATCTTATATGAGATTTTCCATTAATCATTTAGAACTTAAAGAATTCCAAGATAGTGGAGCTATTGTGCCCATACAAGCTAGTCAATGGGCAAGTCCACTGGTTTTGCTCCCCAAACCTTCAGGTCGCATTCGCCTCTGTGTTGACTTTTAAGTCTACTGTCAATCCACAAACTGTGATTGATACTTATCCATTGGCATGCCCAGAGGACGTCATGGACAGATTAGGCAGTGGTTGCTACTTTTCAAAAACTGCTTTGCATGATGAATATCTACAAATACCACTAGATGAAAAACCGTGTGTGTTGTGAACACTCATTTAGGCTTGTTTAAATATTTGTGTTTGCCTTTTGTTTGGCAGTGCTTCTGCACCCTCCATTTTCCAATGGTATTGGGAACAGCTGACGCTCAAGTACCAAACTGTTCAAACTATTTGGATGGTATTGTCATATCAGGTCATAACCTGAAGAACACATTGCAAATTTGCATGCTTTGCTTCAAGTGTTATCTGATGCAGGACTAAAGTGTAGACTGGACAAGGATGATTTTTTTTAATCCAAATTGCAGTATCTTGGTCATATCATAAACATTCAAGGTGTACGTCTTCTTCAGTAGCATTTGTTAGCCTCATGTGATCTGCCAGTTACTTGCAATGTCATAGAATTGCAGTCAGTCTTAGGTTCACACCAAATACTACACAAATCGCAGCTCCATTGCATCACTTGCATCACAAGAATGTCCCCTTTGTTTAGACAGATGAGTACCAAGAAGCTTTTCAAAAATTAGAGATGCATTGCTCAGTGATCGATGCTTGGTTCACTTCGATCCTGACTAACAAGTTGAGTTGCAAGTTGATGCTTCCTCTTACAGAATCAGTGCAGTGCTTTCACACAGATTTGGTGATAAAGACAGGCCTACTGCTTTTGCATTAGAAGTGTTGTCCAAAGCTCAGAGTAACTATTCACAAATACAGAAAGAGGTGTTGGTTATTGTGTATGGTGTCACCAAACTCCACCACCATTTGTGTAACAGAAAATTCTACTTAGTAACGGATCACAAGCCTTTGCAATCCTTTTTTCATCTGATGAAGTCCATTCCTGTATGAATTGCCCAAAAATTGCTAAGATGGGCTGTGTTGTTGTCTCGGTACCAGTACGAGATTGTGTATTGTCCGGCACCTCAACATGGTAATGCGGATGCACTTTCACATCTTCCAATTGGCTCTGATACAGACTTTGATGCTTCTGCTGCATCTTTTGTCACATCGATGTTCACATTTCTGAATTGATTCAATCCTTTCCTCTGAACTATAGGAAAATTGCACAGGCCATGGAAGCTGATTCAGATTTGAATGTTTTATTCAAATACATTCGCACATCTTGGCCTCGCTCATTGCATAACATAAAGAACTCTGTAGTGTGCCAATACTTTGTATGTCAGCATAGCTTCACTATGCAGCGAGGTGTGATTCTTGTTCAAAATGACAGTGGACAGTCACGTGTGTTGATCCCCAAAGCCTTACAAAAGGAAGTGTTGCAGTTACTTCACCAACAACTCGGGGGGGGGGGGGGGGGGGGGGGGGGGCGATCATTTGTACATAACAGTTAGTGCATCAACACTGTACCTGGCAGGTTATGGACACTCAAATAGAATAGATGATGTCATGCAGGTGCAGAAAATCTGTCCACTCTGTCACAAAAATTCTCTGCTTGGCCTAAGTTGCAATCACCATGGCAATGTGTGCTCATAGACGTTGTGGGACCTTTTGCTGTGCCAATGAACTCAAAAATGTCACATTGCACAGTTCAGGTGATGTCCTCTTCTTTTTGCATCGAAGGTTTGCCTGAAGTCATAGTGTCAGACAATGGCCCTCAGTTCACGTCAAATCAATCTGAAACCCTCCATGAACACAATGGCATACAGCACGTAACTAGTGCACTGTTTCATCCACAGCCCAACGGTGATACCAAACTTCTTGTCAGGACCTTCAAGCAGCAGATGTCCAAACTTTGCACTGCACACACCATGGATCAAGCATTTGCATCCACAAGATGGACCATTGCCGGTGGAATTGCCCATGGCTGCTGCCATCAGACACTGCTCCACCTGCTCCACCCTCCTCAGCATCTGTCACCGAAAAAAGGCAGCAAGTATCACTTTGTGCCACATGGTATTGTGTTTTTCAGGGTTTATAGTGGCATCAGATGGTGGGTGTGAGGCGAGATCCGTCGTCGACTTGGCGCATGCATCTACCTCATTTCAGGCCCAGATGGACTGCAGTGCTGACATCACAATCAATTACATCACTGTCATGTGCACAGTGGTCCCTCTGCATCTCTTCCCCAGATTCATGGATCTCAATGTCATCATGGTCACAGCAGCTGCCAGAGGTTGTCATGACAACAACGTGGCATGACCACATAGAGACAGAGCCTTTGCCTCCTCTCATCCTACCAATGGAGCTGGACCTGCCCATGCCGCAGCAGCTGATGCCTTCTACATCTTAGTATGTGGCTCAGGAGGTGGATGCATACCCTTATGGGCATTTTTCAGGGGACATTTCCACCAGAGTGAAGACCGGATGGCCTGGTACGATTGGTAGACTGACATCCCATGCAGTCACAGCTTCCAGTCCATCAGTGTGTCCACACTCCTGCTCCCCCCACCCCCTCACTCCATTGTCATGCTCCATATATGGTGACAGTGGGCGGCTGTGTGAAGAAGTCAGCCAATTGCACACTGACTGACCTCCCTTGAGGACTACAACACAACAGCAGCGGCCCCTAGGTGAAGAGGACATAAGTGCCATGCCCGACTGGTGGCAGCCCACTTTGATAGCAGCTTCAACATTAGCCACTTTGTTAGCCAACACATCATAGCCTCTAGCATTAGCAATGCATTGTTGGCATGAAATTACGAATGTCCTGGAATTTTTTGTAAGTGAACAGCGGGTACTGCATCAAAAACTTGGACAGTTGCAGCTGTTTTCGCTATAAAATTTGCCCATATCAAGTAATAAATTGATTTATTATTAATTTTTAAAGCAGCACCATAGTTTTATAAACACCTTGTAGAATGAAGAAGTGAAAAAATTCTTATTATTCCTGAGAGAAAAACACATAACAGGTGGTTAGATTCCAACTTGCTATGTCTCAAAGTGGTATAAGTTTGGAGTCAGCAGCAGCACATTGAGAGATATAGCATTCACTGGCTGCAAACCTGTATTTGAAAAGGTAATATCAACACTGACAAGTGGCCACTTCTTCACATCTTCCCTCCATCATTCCTTCAATAAAAGTAGTGAACCATGATGAATGGTGAAGCAGGTGAAGCTAAACAATGTTATTACAACTAGCAGTGACTTTTTTGAGTTTGTTCCTTGTCTCTGTTGTCTGGACTCACATTCAGAAAGATGATGGTTCAATTCCTGTCTGACCATCCAGATCTAGGTTTTCCACAACCTCCCTTAAGGTAAATGCCGAGATGATCTACTTTATTCATTGATTTATTTAGCCATCCATGGACATTTGAAAATGTATGGATGTTGTCAGTTTGTGTACATTCATATATTTATACAGTTTGTTGCTACATGTAGTTAAACATTGTGACATATAAGTTATTTACAATCATGTTTGCTCCTGATCATAACATTACATATAGTTAAATATTGTTAAACAAAAGTTATTTACAATCATTTTGTACAAAGGAATTCTCTTATAGGGTAAAAGCAGTGTTCCAGCAAAAACAATTTAAGATTTTTCCTAAAGTGGTACATGTTATCTGTTTCTTTTACTTTCTGTGGCAGTTAATTATACAGTTTTACACCTTCATATAAGAAGCTATTTTGAGTCTTATGTTTATTCTTCCTGTCTAGGTGAAGACAGTGACTCTTTCTTGTACTACAGTTATGAAAACTGCTATTTGTGCTATAATTTTCTATATTTTTCTTGATGTACACTATGGTTTGGAATATAAATTCACAAGGAACAGTTAGAATTTTTAATTTTGAAAAGTTCTCTGCAGTGGGTCCGCTTACTGCTTTTCGTTATAATTCTTACTCTCTCTTTTGCATTTTAAATACTGTTTGTAAATTCTCAGCACTGTTTCTCCAGAAAATAATACCATAACTGATTACTGAATGATCATAACTAAAGTATACAGTTCTCAAACATTCATTACTACATGCAGGTACAAGGACTCTTAAATGCATAACATGTTATGGATAGCTTTTTCGAGAGTTTCACAGCATGTTCATTCCACTTCATTTGGCTGTCAATGTGCAACCCTAAGAATTTTGTTGTAGGTACATCATCTATGGAGATGTTATCTAGTTTTAAATTTAAGGGACTCTGTTTTCTGTTCATTCTAAAGCATATTGTATTTGTTTTCTTTATGTTGAGAGTTACTTTGTTTTCTGGGGCCATTTGTGAACATCCCTCAGCACTTCAGTAGAATTTTCCATCATTTGTGCTGATGTCTTACTGGTGATTACTATGTTGCTGTCATCAGCAAACAATATCTTCTCTCCATATCTGATATGTTGTCGGAAATCAATTATATACACCAGAAACAATACTGGGCCCAGTACACTTCCTTGAGAGACCCCAATATTTATATATTGTGGATCAGATATATGTTTCCCAATGTACGTTGATCCACGGGAGACGTGTGATCTCTACTGACTGTACTCTGTTTTCTAGATATGAAGGAAACCATTTGAGAACCACTCCTCTTACTCCTAGTGCCTCTAACTTATGTGACAGCTTCTGGTGGTCAATTGTATCAAATGCCTTAGACAGATATAGTAAAGGCCAGTTACTTAGCTGTTCTCATCTAGTGCTTCTAAAACAGTTTTTGTAAATTGTGCTATTGCAGATTCTGTACCTCTACCAGGCCTGAAACCATGCTACTCATTGCAGAGGAGGTTGAATTTACTTAGATAGCTCATAAGCCTGTTTTTCATTATTGTTTCTATTACTTTGGAAAAGCATGACAATAGGGCTGTTGGTCTGTAGTTCTCAACGTTTTCTACATCACCTTTCTTGTGAACTGGTAAAATTTTGGCATGCTTCAGATAGTCAGGAAAGCAACCAGTTTTGAAGGATTCATTTATGATTTCTCTTAGTGGAGCTTTGATACCATTTATGGATTTTTTCAGCACACACATTGGGATTTCATCTAAACCTGCCAAGTTTTTGTTCTTTAATTGCCTTACAACATTGCATACTTCCTCCTCAGTAGTTGGAAACAATACCATTGAATTTGGTATGTGCTTCTGTATTGGTTGATTAGCACTTTTTGGAAATTTTTTCTATAACTTCATTGCAATGCTGCTAAAGTAGGTACTCACATAATTTGCTAATTCTTTCGGGTTACCTTCTAAGTTTTTCTTGTTCTTGATTTGTGTGTTTGTACCTCTCTGCTTCACAGTTCCTGTTTCTTGTTTCACTACAGCCCACGTAGTTTTATTTTTATTATTGGCTAAATTTATGAACCTATCGTTGGCTGATATTTTTGCAGGGTTGAGTACCTGCCTGTAGATCCTTTTGTAGTTTTTGTAGTAGTGCAAACAAACTGGATCACTATTGTCCTTTTTAATAGAGTTTAGGTCTTTACAAGTTTGAGCACATTTTCTAATTCCTTTAGTAATCCATTTATTGTTGGTGGGTGTTCCAATAGGAATTAATGCTTTGGAGAATGGTTCTTAAAATTTTAATTTAAACTCAGACATAAAATTAGAGAATTTGCTATTCACTTTAGTTTCTATAGTTACTCCTTCCCAACTTTCATGTGTTAACTTTAAGGAAAACTCTTGCAAAGTTGATGGAGTGTAGACTCTTTTATATTCATACAGTTTTGATTTTTCTTTTACACAAGCTTTTACTTTTATAATCTGACATAGATGGTCATACTTGCAAGGGTAAAGCCAATTTTCTTCCTCATCCTTCCCTAATATGAGCTTGCACTCCATCTCTAATGAGCTCATTGATGGAACATTGAACACTAGTTTTCTGTCCTTCCTTCTTCCCTTTCTCCTGCTCTACTCAACTCTTTTTTTTCAGATTCTGTCAGTCCATAGTTTCTTCAACTTCTCTGCCAACACTACATCTCAAAAGCTTAAAATCTTTCCTTTCTGACTTTCCTCAGCTTCCAACTATATGATGACTCATAGATAGGCACATTCACGTCAGACCCATGATCATCAACAATACCTGCACACTGACATCCCTTCCACATGAAAATGTTCCATCTACACAGTTTTGTCATCTGTGGATTACACATCTGCAGTTACAAGCAGTTGTTTACCCAGTGTGCTAAAGATGTTATTACAAGGAAAAAATCAATTACTGATAAAATTATTTAATTGGATTGATAAAAAATCTACTCACGAAGCAGCGGCAGAACATACACATAAAAAGACTGTTGTGATTGGCAAGCTTTCGGAGCCAATGGCTCCTTCAGGCAGAAGGCTTGAAGGAGAACGAGGAAGGGTGAAGGAAAAGGACTGGAGAGGTTTAGGATAAGGTGTAGGGCTGAAAGTGAGGCCCTTAGATAATACAAATAATTCAGGAGGAGAGAGTGCTTTAGACGAGAGGTTAAGGACACTGTACTGTTGTGACTGGTTCTTGGATTATGGGTTATTCTTGGTCTGGGAGGCAGTGGTGAAGCCAGTCTCTCCGAAAGCCTGCCAGTCACAACAGTCATTTATGTGTGTTTTCTGCCACTGCTTGGTGAGTATATTTTTTATCTATCCAATTAAAAAATTTTATTGCAGTTTTCAGCAACAGGCATTACCCTTAAATCTGATCAAAAAAAAGATTTCCCTGTACTGTATCCTTCCATGCTATTAATACACTAACCACATCCTTTAACAACATACAGACAAGCAGATTCCTTATTAAGCAATATCACCCCAAACTTGAACAGCTGAATCACTTTTCACTTCAGAGCTTTGAAAACCTTTCAATACATCCAACACTGATAAACATCATCCACAAACTCCTTCCACCTCTTGCAAAATTATATTAGTCTTACACAACTTAACTGTCTTGCTACAAGGATCATGTGGAGGGACCAGGAGAGACAGTTGTCTCATGTACCTACCCAGCACGTCATGTTCCAGTTTTGTCATAGGCTCATCCTATCCCATTAGGAACAGGGGCACTTGTGAAAGCAGCTGTGGCATATACCAATCCCTATTCACCTCCTGCACCATATTTTATGTGGACATAACCATTAACTATCAATCCATACAAATTGTCATCATTTAACTTTGTCCTAGGTCAAGGGGGCAAAGCATAATGTGGTTAACTTTCTTTGTTCACAACTATACTGTCATGATTCCCCATCACATCACCATGTACATATACACATATTTTCTGAATTGCTTAAGTGGCACCTGCCCATCCAACAACTCATTTGACAATATTAGGAAAAGGATAGATTGCTAAGATGACACACTGAATTGCAGACAAGCACAATAAAAAGAATGTTACACATAACTTTCAGCCAAATGCTTCCTTAGAAAAGAAAATACACACACATTCACACAAGCAAACACACACACAATGACTGCCATCTCCAGCAACTCAGACTGGAGTTTGATCCGGTCCAAGCTCCCAGCAATGGCAGTCATCTCCAATACTGACTGTGGTCAAAGAAGATCTGTGAAGGCTTCTAGACACTACATTAAGTTTTGCATGTCATGGCTATTGGAATAAACTCTGAATAACACAGAAATGCTATGATCAAGGTTAATGTGTTATATGTAAGAACATCTGTTACATATTTTATCAGTTCATGGAAGCCACCAGTTATGATTCTTATAATAATAATAATAATAAATACAAAAAATAAAAAAATAAAAATTAATTTTTGTAAACATTTATAAAATTCTTTTAAAATGTTTTAATGCTATTAAGTTCTACATCACTGTTCCATATGCTACACTCAGGAGCATTTTTTATGAATTACATCAGTAGATTTACTACAGATAGAGGCACTTTTCAGTGCTGTAGGTGTTGCACCAAAAAGGTCTCTTAATAAATAATTTTATAAAGCCACATCAGACTAGTGTATTGTCCATATTCAGTAGTTTACTCTGTAACAAATGGTATCTTGCACAACTGTTTCTTAAGAATTTTGACACTTTCCAAACATATGTATTAAACCATTGTAGTTTGAACCAACTGTGATTTAATTTTTTGTAGTAGATCTTATGATGAGCAACAGGCCCCAAACTGGTCATATGGACCTAAGCGAATGCAATCTGGAAACCAGATTTGGACAGTTTTATAACAATATTTAACATGAATTGAGAGGTAGTTGGTTGTACCAAATAATGTAACTTTAGCATTGAAGCCTTTGTAAATGGTAGTAATCAAAATAATTAACCAATTTGGATATACTGGAAACAACTGTTCAAAGTCAAAATTTTACAATTTTTTTTCTATATTACTTTAAGAATTACTATCACACTACAGTTTTTGTGGAGGTGTGTTTTTAATTATAATTTCACAAAAGTATCAACACCAATAATGAACTTGTCATCAGGGATTGTTATGTTTTTATAAAAGACTAGCATCAGGCCAAACTGTTAGTTGTTAATATAATAATGTAAAAGTTTGAAGTGTAAAATGTGCTAATTATTTATCCAGACTGTAAAATTTGTGTGAACATATCTTTTAAGATTGGGACAGTACAAAATTACATGAGCTAAAAGTCAGATTTTCATTCCATAGCTTGAAAATACTACCTGGACCTCTCATTTAATTGGATAACTATTATTTTTAAAAAATTTGAATACATTTTTTTCATTGTAACAAAAAGTGCATAATTTTATTACTTTATTTAATCTGTAGCACAGTTCCAGCTATATTCATCTTGAGGTTGAAGCTCTTGTGTCGATGTTTGCTGATTAATAAATTTTGTTTTCAGATAGGATCCACCTTGAAAAAACACTTTCTCTTCTTTTACCCAGATATATTTTGCTAAAGTTACAGCATAATCAGTGTTTTTTTATTTTCTTTCTTGTTACCACAAACTGTGTTTTTTTATGTTCTGCATTATATGACAAACTGTGAAAGAAAAACATCTGTTTAACAAAAAATAGAATGCCACAGCATGTGGTAACAATAAAGAAAATAAAAAACCACTGACAATGCAGTAACTTTCAGCAAAATACACATGGGTAACAGAAGGAAAAAAACTGTTTGCTCAAGGTGGATCCCATCCAAAAACTAGTTGCAGTTACATGTGTGACTGTAAACAAGAGGACATGCATTTGACAACCTAACATTATTAGTATATGAATAAAAATAATTTTTCGGAATAACTAGTTGGAAAGTTGAATCAAAAAGATTGCATTCATGTTCATATCAATGATAGAAAAATACACTAATGACATATGGAAACCATTTAGTAGAGAATCAAATCTACCTTTGAAACATTGGATGGTTGCTTACCAGTTGTTTGAGATGCAATATATTTTTTGTACTCCTTGTCAAATTTAGTTCTTGGATGACAATATGTTACCTATATATTTTTGATAAATGGCAGCATTGGTCATAAAAATTGAAATCTTTTATTTTACAGATCGATTTCAGTCACTGTGCGACCATCTTCAGTGCTAGAATTATATAAGAACCATCAGATGTGAGGATCTTAACACAATTATGGCCCTATTTATAACAACCATAAAAAAAACAGAAACAGAAAAACATATACAGGCACACAAATTCTTGTACATACAAATTATTTGAACATTGTAGGCCCATATCACAAGAGTACAACATTTTCTATGAGGTGTAACATATCCTGTGATGATTACTTCCAACAGACATCTTCACTTTTAATGCACACAATATTTTTTTGAATTTACAGAAGAGCCTCTCTTGTAACCTTAGCAGTTGCTGATTCAACACACAGTGAGCTTATATGTTACACAGCCAACTAGCTAAGCTCAGTATCGCAAAAACAAGCATCACAGCACCCTCTATTTTCCAAATTGTACAGCATGCAGACACCAAATACAACAAATACATTAAAAGAAAAACTAAAGCTTACATATAAAATAACCTTCAGGAATCACATGACAAATTTTTACAATCCAAAGTCATAGCAAAACTTTAAAAACACAATATAGGCATAATAAAAAATACATGAAAGTTACACCTTCTGATGCAAGATTTTACTGGAATATACCTAACATAAGAGCACATAGTAATTTCTTAAAAACAAATACAGAAAGTTAACATCAGAAACAACCTGTTTACATTTCAAAAATCATCACTTACATGTAAAAACATTAACGCTTTACAATGGGACATTATACCCTCTCCTACCATATTCAAAGATTTGACCAACCTAATGATTAACATTGTCAGCATAAATTCGTAACAGGCATCTATAAAAAGTAATAAAAAGACATTAACAACAATACAGTAATTTCCCCTATGAAATTCTGAACCTGAAATACTGCTATTTTTCATGTGAGCAACAGACATTAAATTTCAATAATGACAAAGTGCATGACTGTGGTAATTTTAATGAATAAACAGGCCTATTTGCAATGTAGATTTGGCATATGCCTGTTTATGCAACTGTATTTTTAGCACTGAAGATGATCACACAGTGACCGAAATCAATCTGTAATATAAAGAATTTCTGTTTTTATGACTGATGCTGATATGTACCCAAAATATATTTGCAAATATATTGTGGTGTGCAAAATTCCCAATGGAATTAAACATTAATACGTTATCCAACTCACTGAATCAGTTATACAACAAATTGTGCCTTTAGAATCTTCGTGCCTCTACCACAAATTTCTGTAACAGACAGACCTTTTTTTCATAATATTGTCCCCATATAACTACTTCGTACTCTCCTGTCTTCAGTCTATCTTTGTAATTCCCAGATACATTTTAATAACTCTGTAGTATGTCTTCCTATTGTTCATCTTCTTCTGCCTCCCGCTCTTTGTCCGGTTGCTGATATTTTGTCAGGCATTCATACCATTTTGTGTACAGTTCAAGAGCTTCTCATTTCTAGTCAATTGTTTGGTGATTAATCCATTCTCATCCACACTTAATATGATTTTATTCTGCTTATGAGTCCTCAAAAAAAGCATTCTCACAGAATTTTTTCTGAAATTATATGAGAGGGCATATTATATACAGTAGCAACAAATAAAAGTTGTTTGAGTTTTTATCTTTCAGAAATGAATCAGAAAAAAATATGATTAATGACTGGAGAGATAGTGAAAGTAGGCAAGAGATACTTCAGGCACAACTGATTGAAAATGAAGCAAGATTTGAACAATTGCTCTCGGAACATCTGCGCAGTGAGAAGAGCTTAAAAGCAAAGAAGTAAGTACATAGTGTAGTTCATCTTCACACTGTTAATTCTACATGACAAATAAATAAATCAAATTGGTGTCAAGATAATATAACCCCCAATTTAAACTTTTAATTTTATTCATTGTTTTGCCATATTAAGAAGTGAAAAAATTGTTAAGTAATGGTAAGACATATCACTACTTGCCATAAAGAAGACACATAAAGTTGCAGACAGGCACAATTAAAAGACACTCACATACAACTTTCAGCCACAGCCTTCTTCAGTAAAAGAGTTATGCATACAGACACAAAAGCAATCACACCTCTCACACACAAACACGCACACACGCACGCGCACGCGCACGCGCACGCGCACGCGCACGCGCACGCGCACGCGCTCGCGCGCGCGCGCGCGCGCACGCACGCACGCACGCACGCACACACACACACACACACACACACACACACACACAACCATCAACTCCAGCCTCTTGGACCAGAATGCAACATTGCATGGAATGCAAGCAGCAGTCTGGAGGGGGTGGGGAAGGGGAAGAGGAAGGGATAGTAGTGTACAGGTGGGGATAGAGACGAACGCTGTCTGGTGGAGTGTGCAGTGACTAGAGTGCCAACAGGTGCAATATAGGGAGGTTGTGGCACAGGGAGATGGGGAAGAAAGGAACAAAAATGGAGAGGAGCAGGAAAAGACAGGCGGATGCATTGGCTGAGGGCTGCAAATAAACAGGGTGGGAAATGAGAATGGGGAGGAGATGATAGAGGACAGAGGGGGTGAAAACTGTTGGGTGGTTGGAGGGGGGGGGGGGTTGTTGGTATGTAACTGTAGATTAAGGCCAGGATAATTATGGGAGTGGAGAATGTGTTGTAAGGGTAATTCCCATCTGCACAGTTCAGAAAATCTGGTGGTGGACAGAAGGATCCAGACAGCTCGGGCAGTGAAGCAGCCATTGGAATCAAGCAGGTTATATTCAGCTGCATATTGTGCCTCATGGTGGTCTGCTTTGCACTTGGCTACAATTTGGCAGTGGCTGTTCATCCTGGTGGACAGATGGTTAGTAGTCATACCAATATAAAAAGCTGTGCAATGATTGCAGCAGAGCTGGTGCATGACATGGCCGCTTTCACTGGGGGTAGGATAAATCTGTGACAAGACTCAAATAGGAAGTGCTTGGCAGGTGGATTGCACAGGTTTTTCACCTGGGTCTTCCACAGGGATATATCATTGTGACAAGGCGTTTAGGGTTGGGAGTGGCGTAGGGCTGGACGAGAATGTTGTGGAGGTTGGCTGGGCAATGGAAGGGGTGGGAAGTATTTCAGGTAATATGTCCCTCATTTGAGGACACAATGTTATGTAATCAAAACCCTGGCAAAGGATGTGGTTCAGTTGTTCTAGTCCAGGGTGTTACTAGGTGAAGAAGGGGCACTCTTTTGTGTCTGGCTTTTGGGGATTGTGGGAGGATTGGGGTTTGAGGGGAAATGGCACAGGAGATCTATTTGCAGATTTGGTCTGGGGGATAGTGCCTGGCTGTTGATGAGACCCTCAGCATACTGAGCAACCTTTGGTTTGAGAGAGATGACAGCTATCAAAATGCAGGTACGGTTCATGGTTGGTAGGTTTAATGTTGACAGAGATTCGGATGGACCATCAAAGAGGAGGAGATCAACATCTACGAAGGTGGCACATTGGGTTGAGGGGGGGGGGGGGGGGGGGGAGGACCACATGAAGCAGATGGGAGAGAAGGTGTTGAGGTTGTGAAAGAATGAAAATAATGTGTGTGTCTTGGCCATGGGTCCAGAACATGAAGATTTCATCAATCAACCTGAACCATACTAGGGATTTGGTGTTTTGGAAGGCGAGGAATGTCTTCTGTAGATAGCCCATAAAACAGTTGGCACAGGAGAGTGCCATGCAGGAGCCCATGGCTGCTCCAAAGGTCTGTTTATATACCTTCCCTTCAAATGAAAAGTAGTTGTGGGTTATGATGAAATTATTAAGGTGTATGAGGAATGAGGTAGTGGGTTTGGAGTCTGATGGACACTGGGAAAGGTAGTGTGGAATAGCAGCAAAACCATGGGCATGAGGGATGTTGATGTATAGGGAAATGGCGTCAACAGTGACGAATAGGGATCCAGGAGGTAAAGGGATGGGGATGGTGGGGAGTCAGTGAAGGAAGTGATTGGCGTCTTTGATGTGGGAGGCTAGATTATGGGCAATTGGTTTTAGGTGTTGGTCAATGAGGGCCAAAATTCTTTCAGTGGAAGCACAGTAAGCAGCTGCAATGGGGCATCCAGGATTGTTGGGTTTGTGGATTTTGGGGAGCATGTAGAAGGTGGGTGTGCAGTGTGTCATAGGGGTGAGGAGGGAAATGGATTCAGGAGAGATGTTCGGGGAAGGGCCTAAGGGTTTAAGCAGGGATGAGTTTGTGTTGGACTTCTTGGATGGGATCACCTATATTATAGGTGGAGGAGTCAGATAACTGGTGGAGGCCTTCTGCTAGGCAGTCAATGCTATTCATAACAGCAGTGCTGCACCTTTGTCTGCAGGTAGGATGTTTAGGTCAGGATTTGTTTTGTTGCATATTTTTCTTCCACTGAAAGGTTGGTGTTATGAGGAAGGGACGGTTGGATGGTGCTATGAACTGGAAAAAGCAAGGTGCAATGTTGGAATCAGGATGATTTTGGTTGGAGGGATTGGTGGCAAAGAAGTGCTTCCATTGCAGGGACTGGGAGAAAGAGATTTGGTCTTTGACAAGCCCAGCATGATCAAATTTGGGTGCAGGGTTAAGATGAGGCCTTTTGATTGGACTGAAACATCTGTACAATTGAGGGTTTTGGTGGGAAGGTTAACAAGATGTAACGGGAATGTTTAGGATTTGGATTTGGTGGGGGTTGGTAGGGAATTTTTGGGGATATGGCAAGCTGAAAAGGTCAGCCAGGAGGGAATTACCTGCTATGAGGGGTGGATGAGGAGGAAAACTGTAGTTACAATAGGGTCTGGCTGGTGACGCCCAAGGTGACAATAGGATGTCGACATGTTGGATGACTTACAGAGGTGGTGTCTGGAATGCTTCTCTAGGTGCTGGAGAACATGAGATTCAATTTCAGAGATGTGATCAGAGTAGTAGTATCATGCAGAGGGAGCAGAGGTGTTTTTGCAGTATCAGGTTTGTGAGGGCCAGGGGTTGGCAGAATCTGAAAGGCTGTAAGTGACTGTGAAAGGTGGACTGGGATCCAGAGAAAGGACTCTTTAATGTTAGGCCAACCTTTTTATGGGCCATCTCGAGGAGACATTCCTAGTCTCTTAAAACAACAAACCCCTACTCTGGTTCAGGTACATTAATATCTTCATGCTCTGGACCCATGGCCAAGACACTGTGTCTTCATTCCTTCACAGCCTCAACACCTTCTCTTCCATCATATTTACGTGTTCCTCCTCAATCCAGCATCCCACCTTTCTAGATGTTGATCTCCTCCTCTCTGATGGTGCCATATGCCCCTTTGTTAACATTAAACTAACAAACACCAACAGTACTTGCAGTTTGCCAGCCAACATCCCTTTCAAACCAACCCCCCCCCCCCCCCCCTTACTGCCTGGCTACCCAGGTACGTCGTATTTTCAGTGACATAAACTCCTTTGCGTAGTATGCTCAGGGTCTCACCAAGACTTTCACAGACAGGCACTTCCCCCCAGTCCTAGTTTGCAAACAGGTCTCCCATGCCACTTACCCTCACACCCCCTATCCTCCAACGACCCCCAAAAACCATCCACAAAGGAGTGTCCCCTTCATCATCCAGTACCTCCCCATACTGGAACAACTGAACCACATCCTTTGCCAGGGCTCTGATTACCTATCATCGTGCCATCAGATGGAGATACTTCACACCCCTGCTAAAGTGGTGCTCCATCGCCCACCCAACCTCCACAACATCCTAGTCCATCCCTATGACACTCCCATTCCCAGCCCCTTGCCATGAGAATCATATCCCTATGGAAGACCCAGGTGCAAAACCTGCCAAATCACCCCATCCACCACTTCCTACTCCAGACCTGTCACAGCTTTATCCTACCCAATCTGGGGCTAGACCACCTGTGAAAGCAGCCATGTCATTTACCAGCTCTGCTGCAATCACTGCACAGAGTTTTTGTATTGGTATGACTACCAACCACCTGTCCACCAGGATGAATGGCAACCGCCAAACTGTGGGCAACATGCAGCTGAACATGACACACTTGTTTTCAATGGCTGCTTCAGTGCCTGAGCCATCTGGATCCTTCCCTCTACCACCAGCTTTTCTGAACCCTGTAGATGGGAGTTATTCTTAGAACACATTCTTCGCTCCTGCAATTATGGTTCAAATGGCTCTGAGCACTATGGGACTTAACTGCTGAGGTCATCAGTCCCCTAAAACTTAGAACTACTTAAACCTAACTAACCTAAGGACATCGCACACAGCCATGCTCGAGGCAGGATTCGAACCTGTGACCGTAGCGGTCGCGCGGCTCCAGACTATAGCACCTGGAACCGACCAGCTACTCCGGCCGGCCCTGCAATTATCCTGGCCTCAGCCTACAGTAACATACTTTCCCTACATGCTCCACCCAACAGTTTCCAACCCCTCTGTTCTATCATGTCCTCCCCATCCTTGTTTCCCAATCTGTTTATTTGCAGCCCGCTGCCAATGCATCCACACATCTTTTTCTGCTCCTCTCCTTTTTTGTGTCTTTTTCCCCCACCTCCCTGCTCCAAAAACTCCCAACACTGCATCTGTGGGCAGTCTAGTCCCTGCACACTCCACCAGAGAGCATTCTTCCCTCTCCACACCTGTACACTACTATCCCTTACCTTCCCCACTTCCCCACCCACTCCAGCCTGCTGACTGTTTACCACATGATGCTGCATTCCAGCCCAAGATGCTGGAGTTGGCAGTCATTTGTGCATGAGGTATGCTTGCACCCACGTGATTTACCAACTGACCTGCCTACACTGTGACTCATTCTATGTGGGAATGACCAGCAACAAACTGCCCGTCGCATGAATGGACACAGGCAGACAGTGTTTGTTGGTAATGAGGATCACTCTGTGGCTAAACATGCCTTGGTGTACGGCCAGCACATCTTGGCACAGTGTTACACCGTTGTTTGTTGGTAATGAGGATCACCCTGTGGCTAAACATGCCTTGGTGTACGGCCAGCACATCTTGGCACAGTGTTACACCGTCCGGGTTATCTGGATACTTCCCACTAACACCAACCTATCCGAACTCCGGAGATGGGAACTTGCTCTTCAATATATCCTCTCTTCCCGTTATCCACCAGGCCTCAATCTCCGCTAATTTCAAGTTGCCGCCACTCATACCTCACCTGTCATTCAATAACATCTTTGCCTCTGCAGTTCTGCCTGAACTGACATCTCTGCCCTAACTCTTTGCCTTTGAATATGTCTGCTTGTGTCTGTATATGTGTGGATGGATATGTGTGTGTGTGCGAGTGTATACCCGTCCTTTTTTCCCCCTAAGGTAAGTCTTTCCGCTCCCGGGATTGGAATGACTCCTTACCCTCTCCCTTAAAACCCACATCCCTTCGTCTTTCCCTCTCCTTCCCTCTTTCCTGACGAAGCAACCATTGGTTGCAAAAGCTAGAATTTCGTGTGTATGTTTGTGTTTGTTTGTGTGTCTATCAACGTGCCAGCACTTTCGTTTGGTAAGGCACATCATCTTTGTTTTTAGATATATTTTTCTCATGTGGAATGTTTCCCTCTATTTTTATATATATATATATATATATATATATATATATATATATATATATATATATATATATATATATATATATATATATATATATATATATATGTTGAGTGTCTTTTAATTGTGCCTGGAGCCGGCCGAGGTGGCCAAGCGGTTGTAGGTGCTTCTGTCTGGAACCCCGCGACTGCTACGGTCGCAGGTTCGAATCCTGCCTGGGGCATGGATGTGTGTGATGTCTTTAGGTTAGTTACGTTTAAGTAGTTCTAAGTTCTAGGGGACTGATGACCTCAGATGTTAAGTCCCATAGTGCTCAGAGCCATTTGAACCATATTTTTAATTGTGCCTGTCTGCAACTTGACGTATCTTCTTTACCGTAAGTAGCAATCTGTCTTTTCCTACATTGTTGATATTCCTATCTGCAGTTCCCATTGTTTGATTATGCAATGATAGCTACCATTAAAATGTAAACAGGGTCAGCATTCCACTGCCTGTTGCCGAATTTGAATATGGGTTCTGTGCTGGGCATGAGGAACAGGATTGTGGGGGTGTGTCCACAGATGGCTCCTGATGAGAGAATAACAACATTTTTTGATCAACTGCAGTACATTGGTTGTTGGCCTTATGGGAGAGGTTTGCTTCTGCTTGTAATATTCTCAGAGGTGACGAAGGTGGCCAGTAGATGCTGCTGTGACTGTAGATATGCTGGTGTAACTGGAATCTGCTGCCTTGGCAGTGGTGATACAGCCTTGCTGGGTCATACTGCGGCAGCTGGAACCACATGCAGCAGGCCTGTGTTCTGATTGTGGCTGGGGACCGTGGCAGTAGTAGTAGCAGCGAGGTCACTTCCCAGTCTCAGTGGCCAAGCTTGGCACCGACTGTCTGGCTCAGTGATGAGGATCCCCGACTGTGTGCCCGTGACAGCTTTTGTGACAGTGCCTCAATATGTGGTTTCCAGTTCAGAGTGTTATTGATGGTAAGTCCAAGAAATTTGGTGTCCTGCCTGCTTGTAATGTCATCTTTGCCAATAACTGCATTGAAGGGGGTAAGATTTTGTCTAGTGTGGAAGTTCATACTTACAGTTTTTTGAGTATTTATGAGTAATCTATTTGCTTCAAACCAAGATTGTAATTGATAAGTAGTTTCATTGACTGCATCTTGCAATGTGTCATCTCTACTGGTTATCAGGATATTTGTGTGATCAGCATACAGGAAGGAGCTGGCATTTGGTATGTGTTCTGGGAGATTGTTTATGAACAATATGAAAAGAACAGAGCTCTGAGGGACGCCATTTGTTGTATGTAGCGTATCTGACCTGCAGTGCCTGGGTGTCCTCGATTTTTTATTTCTACATATTGCTTTCTTTCACTGAGGTAGCTACAGAACCAATTGTGGGCTACACCTCTAATCCCTTACTTACAAGAAGCATCTTGTGGTTGACCATGTCAAATGCCTTGGATTGATCAAGAAATATACCAACAGCAGGTTGTTTATGGTCAACAAAATGTGGGCACTTTTCTAGAAATGCACACAAAGCATGTGTGGTGGAAATATTTTTTCTGAAATCCATATTGGGATGATGTGATTATGTTAGAATTTAAAAATATTTCTAATCTAATTGACATACGGTATTCAAATATTTTTGAGAAGGCAGATAGTATAGCAATTGGTCTATAGTTTGCTATGCCCGTTTTCTCTCCCTTCCTGTAGGGAGGTATAATTTTAGCAAGTTCTAGCTGGTTTGGAAATGTTCCCTCTAGAAATTAGGTATTTATGATGTTTGACAGGGGTCCTCTGATGTAATTTGAACACTTGTGAAGTAAGAAGCGGGTATCATATCATGCCCTGCAGAATAAATCTTTTTAACTCTTTTTTTAATAATATCTTCAATTTCAGACAGTGTTGTAGGAGATAGGAAAAAGGAGTTCAGAGGAGTATTGTTTTTGAGAAGAGAGTGTACAGTGTTTGAAGAGTTGGTTAGGATATTTTTGGGAAGAATGTGTACAGTATTTGAAGATGACGTAGTAATGCAGCAATCATTTACTGTGCATCAGTATTGTCCAAGCAACAACCAATAACACGTAAGTCCAAACTGATATCTACATCTACATGGATATTCTGCAAATCACATTTAAGTGCCTGGCAGAGTGTTCATCGAACCACCTTCACAATTTTCTATTATTCCAATCTTGTATAGCACGCGGAAAGAACGAACACCTATATCTTTCCATACGAGCTCTGATTTCCCTTATTTTACCATGGTGATCATTTCTCCCTATGTAGATCGGTGTCAACAAAACATTTTCACATTTGGAGGAGAAAGTTGGCAATTGGAATTTTGTGAGAAGACTCTGTTGCAATGAAAAATGTATTTCTTTTAATGATGTCCAGCCCAAATCCTGTATCATTTCAGTGACACTCACTCCCATATTTCACGATAATACAAAATGTGCTGCCCTTTTTTTTAACTTTTTCAATGTACTCCATCAGTCCTATCTGGTAAGGATCCCACACCGTGCAGCAGTACTCTAAAAGAGGATGGACAAGCATAGTGTAGGCAGTCTCCTTAGTAGATCTGCTACATTTTCTAAGTGTCCTGCCAATAAAACATAGCCTTTGTTAGCCTTCCCCACAACATTTTCTGCGTTCTTTCCAGTTTAAGTTGTTCGTAATTGTAATTCCTAGGTATTTAGTTGAATTGATGGCCTTTAGATTAAACTGATTTATTGTGTAGCTGAAGTTTAACGGATTCCTTTTAGCACTCATGTGGATGACCTCACACTTTTTGTTATTTAGAGTCAGCTGCCAATTTTCACACCATTCAGATATCTTTTCTAAATCATTTTGCAATTTGTTTTAATCTTCTGATGACTTTATTAGTCGATAAATGACAGCATCATCGGCAAACAACCTAAGACGACTGCTCAGATTGTCTACCAAATCATTTATATAGATGAGGAACAGCAAAGGGCCTATAACGCTACCTTTGGCAGGACCAGAAATCACTTCTGTTTTACTTGATGACTTTCCGTTAATTACTACGAACTGTGACATCTCTGAAAGGGAGTCACAAATCCAGTCACATAACTGAGATGATATTCCATAAGCACACAATTTCACTACAAGCCGCTTGTGTGGTACAATGTCAACTTCATGCGAATAAAGAGCTAGTTGTGTTTCACAAGAATGATGTTTTCTAAACCCATCTTGACTGTGTCAACAGAATGTTTTCTTTGAGGTCATTCATAATGCTCAAACACAATATATGATCCAAAATCCTGCTGCGTATCGATGTTAATGATATGGGTCTGTAATTAAGTGGAATACTCCTACTACCTTTCTTGAATATTGGTGTGACCCCTGCAACTTTTCAGTCTTTGGGTACAGATCTTTCATCGAGTGGATGGTCGTATATAATTGTTAAGTATGGAGCTAACGCATCAGCATACTCTGAAAGGAGCCTAATTGGTATTAAGTCTGGACCAGAAGACTTGCTTTTATTAAGTGACTTAAGTTGCTTTACTACACTGAAGATCTCTATTTTAATGTTACTCATGTTGGCAGCTGTTCTTGATTTAAATTCTGGAATATTTACTTCATCCTATTTTGTGGAGGCATTTCAGAAGGCTGTGTTTAGTAACTCTGCTTTGGCAGCACTGTCTTTGATAGTATTTGCTACCGTGCAGAGAAGGTATTGATTGTGTCTTGCTGCTAACATGCTTCACAGATGACCAGAATTTCTTTGGATTTTCTGCCAGGTTTCAAGATAAAGTTTCGTTGTGGAAACTGTTATAAGCATCTCACATTGAAGTCCGCACTAAATTTCAAGCTTCTGTAAAAGATCACTAATCTTGGGGATTTTGCGTCTGTTTAAATTTGGCATGTTTGCTTCATTGTATCTGCAACAGTGTTTGACCTGTTTTGTGTACCAAGGAGGATCAGCTCCGTTGTTTTTTAATTTGGTATAAATATCTCAATTGCTGCTGATACTATTTCTTTGAATTTGAGCCTCATCTGGTCTACACTTACATTATTAGTTTGAAAGTAATGGAGATTGTCTCTCAGGAAGGCGTCAAGTGAATTTTTATCTGGTTTTTTGAATAGGTTTATTTTTCGTTTATTTTTGGAGGATTTGGGGGTTACAGTATTCAGTCTCGCTACAACAACCATGTTTTTCTAATCCCTGTATCTATTTTGATGATCATTACTAACTCAGGATTATTTGTTTCTAAGATGTCAAGTGTGTTTCCACAACCGTTTACTATTCACGTGTGCTCATGAACCAATTGCTCAAAATAATTTTCAGAGAAGGCGTTTAGCACAATTTCGGATGATGTTTTATGCATACTTCCAGAATTAAACATGTATTTTTGCCAACATATCGAGGGTAAATTAAAGTCACCACCGACTATAATTGTATGAGTCAGGTATGTGTTTGAAATCAAACTCAAGTTTTCCTTGAACCTTTCAGCAACTGTATCATTTGAATTGGGAGGTCGGTAAAAGGATCCAAGTATTATTTTATTCTGGTTGGCATCAATGACCTCTGCCCCTGTTAACCCACAGGAACTATCTACTTCAATTTTGCAACAAGATAAACTACTTCTAACAGCAACAAACACGCCACTGCCAACCATGTTTAGCCTATCCTTTCAGAACACCGTAAAGTTCTTTGCAAAAATTTTGGCTGAGCTTATCTCCGGCTTTAGCCAGCTTTCAGTGCCTATAATGATTTGAGCATCAGTGCTTTCTATTAGCACTTGGAGCTCTGGTACTTTCCCAACACAGCTACAACAATTTACAACTGTTATACCAATGGTTCCTGTAACTACATTCTTCCTGTGTTCGGCCTGCACCCTTTGTGACTGAAGCCCTTCTCGTGTTTCCTGAGACCCTCTAACCTTAAAAGGTGTGTGGTTCAATGAGCATCAGGATGAATTCACCATACTCTCCTGGCCACCAGACTCCCCGGTTTTAAGCCCAACTGAGAACTGTGGAACCACTTTGCTTGGGCTGTTCATGCCTTGGATTCTGAACTGAGAAACGTAATGCATCTGGCCATACACGAGAGTTAGCATGGCTCCACTTCCTCGTTGACACCCTTGCTGCATGGCTTGCCATGATCGGTGCTGCAGCAGGTGGTTATTCAGGTTTTTGACAAGTAGTATAAATTTCTGAATGGAATTCTCCATGTTATACAATTACTAAACATCTTTACTTAATTAATTCTGTTATTTTTACAATATCTTTTGTGATACAAAAAGCTTTGCTAGTATCTCTGAAATGTGCATCCCTTTCTCTCTTGAAAAGTGAGTATTTGGCTCTACAACTGAATCACATATCAAGATGGACAAGCCAAAATGTTTCCACTTTCTGTAATTGCATTACACTGCATGTCTAGCTTTAGCAGTAGTTTTCCAAACATGATAGTCCCTTGTTGAACTATCCAAGCCAACCCTCTAATAGATTTTACAACACTAAACATCTTACTGATAACATAGGAGGTGCTTTTAAAAAATTAATGTTATAAGCACCACCGTTATACTAAATCCATTCTTCATGAAATAATGGACTGCCACAATTTTGCAACCAATGCTGAAATTGGTAGCTTCCATTATGTGTAGTATGAAAATTTGTAAAGTAACTATTTGCCACCATTCCTCTGATTTGATGTGCATTTTCTTTGTCAGAACTAATACTCAAGTTTGTATCTACTAATCTACTATCACATTACATCACTGACCCACAGCCCATCTTGCACATCACTTTCCTGTCTGACTATGATGTAACTGAGGATGTTGTGTCACATAGTAGTCAATGATTTAATTAAGTGCAGATAATAGCAGATAAATCTCTGTTGAATGTAAAAGAATTAATTTATAAGATTCCACCTCAAGTATTGCTATATGGTTGTTGCATTCATCATGTAAAAATAGTGAAATAAACAGATAAACAGAACACACCACAGAAGTGATGTGTAATTGTGACACCTACTTGATAAATATGAGAGCTTTACAGAGACCATACAGTGGAGGCTTTTATGACTGGTTGTTTTAGTTGCTGCTGAACCTTCTGGGTTGTATGGTCATGACCTGTGAAACTTTTCTTTTTTGGGGGGGAGGGGGGGGGGGGTGCACTGAAGATGTTCAATGCAGCTGAGGACAAAACAACAGGAAGATAAATGTTTTGTGGGCTACAACCACATAACTCAGAAGATTGACCAGCAACTTCACAGAGTTGCTCCAGTGGGAGTCATGATGCAATAATTTTCATTCATGAGTGAAAGAGTCACTATTAGGATTGTCTTCCATTTCTGCAGACAACAAAGATATTTATAAAACTGTGTGATTAGTCACTTTTCCATACAATTGCCCTAAGTAGAACAGGGAGAAGAAAAATAAAACAGGTATGAGGTAGCAGCTGATAGGATTAATTAAGATTAATTAAGTAAAGATAAGAAGAAAAGTTAAACAATGAATAATTTATTTTTTAGAATCAAGGTTGAATCACAGCTACTTACTGTGTTAAGCAAATACGATGCTGACATAGGAGATCTGCAGAATGAATTGGATGAACTTATGGATGGCTTCAATGAAGAGAAACGACAGATGAGAGAGCTACAGGTAAGATAATTTTGTATATTATTCCATTAATTTAAGCTAATTTTGCATGAACTGTGCGTAGATCTTGTATATAAATGATGTTGAGTTAAACCTCGGACTGCCTAATTATTCAGAAGACCCGTAGCTTAGCCTGTAAATTGTGCTGTATCCTAGAGGTTCAATATTTTTGTGGAAACACACTCATCTATTTCCATAGTGCAATTAGTTTTACAAATAGTCTCTGTTCTTTTTCAAATTTTATCATGCCGTTTTTCTGTGAATATTGTAATGTTCCTGACTTTACATTGGCTAAATGAAACATATGTTATACCAAAATGTTTTTAATGGAGTGAAGGAAAATAAATAAAAGTGTGCAAATGTAAGAACAAATTTATTATTGAAAGAATAAATCAACATAGCAAGATGAATGAAAATTACAATAAAAATTTGGTAATTTTTTTCCCAAACTGAGTCTTTCCTTGAAGGATTCGGATCTGAACCCTTGCCTTTTAATGGGCAATGTTCTTACTAGTTGAAGTGACACTCCCTCACAGCTCTACTTCTACTCATCCCTCTCTCTTATTTTCTAAACTTCACAGTGCTCTCGCATCCCTTGCTGGAAGAAAGGATTGTGCAGAGAAGTAGCTTAACCACTGCCTAGGTAATTGTTTCATTTAGAAGTCTCTCACAGAGCAGTATGTGATGTTTTGAAACTCCCTGGCAGGTTAAAACTGTATGCTAGACCAGGAAAGGAAAGATTGCAGATTTGAGTTCTGGTCCAGAACACAATTCCTGAAGTCCCTGTCCTACTGCCTTGCTTATGGCATGGTGTTCTCTGTGCACTTGTTCCACAAATGAAGGACTGATGACCTCTTAGTTTCATCAGTTAATCTCTACACATCCAATTGAGCATGAGCCCACACCACTGCTGTCATTTAAATTTCTGGATACACACATCACTTGGTCCTAATTATTTTTGGTAGATTTCCTCTTTCCATACTGTAGTGAAAAAGAAAGTCCAGAGAAGTAGTCATTCATTGAGTTTTGGGGTTCTCTGAAAGGGCTTTTTAAAAGCATTTGCCACAATGCCCATGAAATACTGTTATGAAAAGTGGGAAACTATGTCATTCATAGACAACCAGGAGAACGGAGACTATCATATCTTTGCAATAAGAATATATATACACTCCTGGAAATGGAAAAAAGAACACATTGACACTGGTGTGTCAGACCCACCATACTTGCTCCGGACACTGCGAGAGGGCTGTACAAGCAATGATCACACGCACGGCACAGCGGACACACCAGGAACCGCGGTGTTGGCCGTCGAATGGCGCTAGCTGCGCAGCATTTGTGCACCGCCGCCGTCAGTGTCAGCCAGTTTGCCGTGGCATACGGACCTCCATCGCAGTCTTTAACACTGGTAGCATGCCGCGACAGCGTGGACGTGAACCATATGTGCAGTTGACGGACTTTGAGCGAGGGCGTATAGTGGGCATGCGGGAGGCCGGGTGGATGTACCGCCGAATTGCTCAACACGTGGGGCGTGAGGTCTCCACAGAACATCGATGTTGTCGCCAGTGGTCGGCGGAAGGTGCACGTGCCCGTCGACCTGGGACCGGACCGCAGCGACGCACAGATGCACGCCAAGACCGTAGGATCCTACGCAGTGCCGTAGGGGACCGCACCGCCACTTCCCAGCAAATTAGGGACACTGTTGCTCCTGGGGTATCGGCGAGGACCATTCGCAACCGTCTCCATGAAGCTGGGCTACGGTCCCGCACACCGTTAGGCCGTCTTCCGCTCACGCCCCAACATCGTGCAGCCCGCCTCCAGTGGTGTCGCGACAGGCGTGAATGGAGGGACGAATGGAGACGTGTCGTCTTCAGCGATGAGAGTCGCTTCTGCCTTGGTGCCAATGATGGTCGTATGCGTGTTTGGCGCTGTGCAGGTGAGCGCCACAATCAGGACTGCATACGACCGAGGCACACAGGGCCAACACCCGGCATCATGGTGTGGGGAGCGATCTCCTACACTGGCCGTACACCACTGGTGATCGTCGAGGGGACACTGAATAGTGCACGGTACATCCAAACCGTCATCGAACCCATCGTTCTACCATTCCTAGACCGGCAAGGGAACTTGCTGTTCCAACAGGACAATGCACGTCCACATGTATCCCGTGCCACCCAACGTGCTCTAGAAGGTGTAAGTCAACTACCCTGCCCAGCAAGCTCTCCGGATCTGTCCCCCATTGAGCATGTTTGGGACTGGATGAAGCGTCGTCTCACGCGGTCTGCACGTCCAGCACGAACGCTGGTCCAACTGAGGCGCCAGGTGGAAATGGCATGGCAAGCCATTCCACAGGACTACATCCAGCATCTCTACGATCGTCTCCATGGGAGAATAGCAGCCTGCATTGCTGCGAAAGGTGGATATACACTGTACTAGTGCCGACATTGTGCATGCTCTGTTGCCTGTGTCTATGTGCCTGTGGTTCTGTCAGTGTGATCATGTGATGTATCTGACCCCAGGAATGTGTCAATAAAGTTTCCCCTTCCTGGGACAATGAATTCACGGTGTTCTTATTTCAATTTCCAGGAGTGTGTATATCAATAGAGGACTCATACCAGTCATAAACCAAAGCCACCACACATATGGAGTGCTAAGGGATTGGTAATGGGGCCATTGCTGTTCTACATCTAAATCTACATACATACTCTGCAAGCTACCAAACGGTGCATGGTGGAGGGTACCTAGTACCACTACTAGTCATTTCCCTTCCTGTTCCACTCACACCTGGGCGAAGGGAAAAATGATTGTCTATATGCCTCCACATGAGCCCCAAATTTCTCGTATCTTATCTTCGTGTTCCTTAAGCAAAATGTAGTTGTCGGCAGCAGGATTCTTCTGCATTCAGCTTCAAATGCTGGTTCTCTAATTTTTCTCAATAGTGTCCCTTGAAAAGAACTTTGCATTCCCGCCAGGGACTCCCTTATGAGTTCCTGAAGCATCTCTGTAACACTTCTGTGTTGTTCAAACCCATCAGTAACAAATTTAACAGCCTACCCCTGAATTGCTTCGACATCTTCCCTTAACCCTACCTGGTGCAGATTTCAAACATTTGAGCACTACTCAAGAACAGGCTGCACCAGCATCCTATAGGTGGCCCCCTTTACAGATGAACCACACTCTCCTAAAATTCTCCCAATAAACAAGTTGACCATTCACCTTTCCTACCACAATCTTCACATGCTTGTTCCATTCATATAACTTTACAACATTATGGCCAGATATTTAAATAAGGTAACTGTGTCAAGCAGGACACTACTAATGCTATACCTGAACATTATGGCTTTGTTTTTCCTACTCATCTGCATTAATTTACATTTTTCTACATTTAGATCTGTTTGTGAATGATATAGGTGTTGAAGAGACACAGAAGAAAATATTGTATGCAGCAGGTGACAATACTGAACAGTGACTAAAATGAGCAAAAGCATATATTTCTGCTAACATTACAGCTAAATGCCTCTTGGAAAATGAACTGATTATAATCACGAAACAGACTATGTATGTGGTGTTCAGAAAAAAGGAAACTTTGTGCTTGTGGAATTCGAGGTGGATAATACAAAGCTGGAAGAAGTAAAATCCACTAGATTCTTTGGTATTCTGTGGATAAATAGCTGAAATGGAAACAGTATATTAATTCTGTCTGCTAGAAACTCAGATTCATCATATTCATAATGACAACATGCAGGCAAATAGCTTCTGTGCAGAGTATACCATGGACTGTTTAAACTGTACCCGCAGTATTGAGTGACAGTGTGGGGAAACTAAAACATTCAAAAACCATTCATATGGTTGTCTGGATCCATTGTTTTCTGCATGTCAGATGAAAAAAGTGAAAGTTGGGTTCTGCATGACCAAAGTTCTTTGGACTCCCATGATGGTTGGCATTAGAGATATCATATCACAGTGAGAGGACAAAATTATAATCCATGGGACATGCAAGCAACTATAGTCAGGCTGCTGAAAGAACATCCATAACAATTCATGCTCATGGCACACACTGTGTGGAACGGCCACTGCAGTGCAAATCTGAGCTCCAGAATTCTTAACCATTGACATGATGGCAGTGCCTCATTGCCACCCTGACAGCTCAAGTCACACATGGTGTATGTAGTGGCTGCAAAGCTTTTGTCGCAGATCGTGAATCACCAATTCACTTCATGTTGGTGTAAAGTGTGATACTGTTAATTTGAAATATACGTGATGTAGCCTCTGTCTCAACCTGCAGGAAAGTAGTCAGGGATGCTACCTTAAAGTTTCGGTCTTGTGAACTTGTACATAATATACAATCATATTTTGATGTAGGCAACAATGACACTCTTATACCTTTGTCAAAAGTCATCAAATGAGTAGCTCCAGCTCTGAAAATTGGAACAATCTCTGTGAAGAAAATGACGAGGGAGAAAGATGGTGGAATTCTACAGGAAGCAACTGCTGCTCTTTTGACTTTAGCAGTAATTTTCAAGAAGCTGGATTCGGTGACATACATATGACTATTATGTGTGGAAAGAATATCTCACCAGGAAGAAGCACTTGTCTCACTACGAGATACTGAGTCATTTTTCAGAGGGAAAACCAGACCATGAGTTATATTAAAGAAGATAGGGTTTCAATGGAAAATGTTTTCTTGAAGAGTTCTCATGAATGAGAGGATATGATTGCCTGGAGATGCTGTTCTTTGATGAAAGAAAGTACAAACCTCTTTTGGTCTGACAAAACTTGGGTAACTGCAGTTTTTGGCCCCAGGACAATAAAATCTTGCTTCTTTATGCAGTCGTAGCCCAGGACAATTTAAAATCAATGGAATTTTGCTTTTCATACAATTTTCAGCCTAAGGACAATTAAAAACTTATTTTCCCATCTGATGTGGTACAAGTTTGCTGTGGTGGAGGGGCTTACCTAACTAACAGTGCCACAACTGTTGACTGCGGAATGTGAGCAATCATGTACAGTGAACAGTATGGATGGTATAATGTGCAACTCAAAGCACAGACATAAAATATTGCAATTCTCACCTGTCATTTGTAGCCAATTCCATTTATGTTAAGGCACTTACAGTGCCATTTATTGGTAAGATTTTCATAATTGTGCTTTTACATCAGTCTTTCTACAGCGTTTTGAAACTGGAACTTTAATTATGGACACCTTTTGTATCTGTTGGCTAGCTGTAGCTCATTTTTGAAATCTGATTCTTCACTTATTTACTTCACTTTCTTTTACATTTTCATATAAAACACTTCTCTGTATCAATGTACATCAATCTTATACAGGGTGTATCAAAAAGAATCATCTGTTTTTAAAAAATCATAATTACAATGTTATTTGAGATATGTGCATGAACAATGTACTGTTGGAAAGAGCGAGGTTTATATGGTTCCTGCTAGGTAGCAGCAATGTGCACCTACTTCAGTTCTAGTAAAAATGGCATCGATACTATAGAAAGCATTTTGTGTTCTATGTTTTGCGCAGTGCTGGTCAGTGATAACTGTTCAGCGTGACTTTCATACTAGGTGTGGCATGGATCCTGCTACAGCACAGAGCATTAGACGGTATGAACAATTCTGAGAAACAAGTTGTTTGTATAAAGGCAAATCTCTGGGTCATCCCCGAGAGTCTGACACAGACGTCGAACATATCCATCATATTTTCACAAGGAGTCCACAGAAATCCATTTGCTGTGCACCTTGACAGCTCAACATGCCCCCGCTGTCCATCTCGCATTTGTCGCGTCGACGTTTACACATGAAGGAGTGCTGTAATTTCTTTCTTGGGAGGATGGAGGATGATGCCTAGTGTTTGGTGATGAGGCAACATTCCATTTAAATGGAAAGCATAATGTGAGAATATGGGATATGGAAAAACCACATGAAGTTGTACAACATGAGACAGACTCTCCAAAATTTAATGTGTTTTGTGCAGTTTCATGGGAAAAGGGGTATGGTCCATTTTTCTTTGCCAAGAACATTGTTGCAGGAAGCACATATCTCAATATGCTTGAGAACTTCCTTTTTCCACAGTTGGAGACTGATTCAAACAACTTCATTTACCAACAGGATGGGGCACCATCATGCTGGCATCTGGAAGTGTGCAAATTTTTAAATCAGAGGATTACTAAATGATGGAGCAGTCACACTGGACCAAATGATTCAGCCTTACATACTGGCCTCCAAGGTGACTGATCCTTACTGTATGTGATCATTTCTTGTGGGGGTTTATAAAAGACTCTGTTTCTGTGCCTCCATTTCCAACAACATTGAATGAACTGAGACATCACATAACAGCTGTGGAAGCTGTAACTCAAGACATGCTTGCTGCAGTGTGGGAACAATTTGAATACCACATTGACATATTCCGTGCATCTCAAGGGGGGCATATTGAACATCTATGAAAAGGTATAAAAAAAACTTTTTGAGTTTCCCATTCATCAAAAAACAAAATTCATTATATATTTTTATTGGTTTCAGAAATATAGATGTGCCAAACCGGATGATTCTTTTTGATACACCCTGTATTTTTTAATTATGTAGAGTGGAATTTTGTTCACAAAACAATCTAATAATGAATTTCCAGGAACGATTTGATATACAGGAAGTGGAATATATCAGACTAATGACTCAAAAAGCTGAAGAAGAACGTATTGAACATGAAAGAAGAGTAAACTTTTTCACAACAAGTCGAGCAGCACGCATCATTCAACGTGCGTGGAGAAAATACATACGTAGGAAACGTCGACGTAAAGGGAAGAGAAGAAAATAAAAATTATTAAACAGCACAAAATAATAAACATTTTTTATTGTTTTGTAAACAAAGATGTATTACAGGATATAAAAAAAAACTTAATACTTATGGTGCTGATTTTTCTTTCTTTTACTTCAATTTCTCTTTCTTTCTTCTTGTATCTCCTCCTCCTTTTTCATTATGCAACCTGTTGATTCTCCAAAAATTCATAACAAAATATTATTACTTGTGAAATATCTGTCTTTATGCAGCACTTAACATTTTATCAAATATATTTTCTGTTTGTATATAGATTGTCAAGAGCCTGAAAATTATTTTTAATTTAGAAAGAAAATTGTTTTTACATTATTTAGTTTCTAGTTTATATACAATATATTTAACTGATAAAAGATGACTATTTAGAATTGCAGGAAATAAAGTAAGCAAAACAGAATACAGATATCTTAAAAATGTGAAGGACAGAAAGCACAAAATGAATAAGCTAGAAGACAGATGAAAGGCTGTAAGAGCATGTATGTTTTGGAAGAAAAATAGATGCAGCATCATATTGGACATGGAATGGGGGTGGACACCATCCCCCTCCCCATTTTTTCCCTTGGGGTACATCGTCTGCTTGCTAATTTATATGTAGAACATTTTCTTACTACAGTAATTCAGTTTCATCAGCTCTCTTTCTTAAATTATTCTCTATGCCTGGTTATAGCTCATAGAACATGTTAGCTGTGTTGTCAGCTGAGTATTGGTAAATGGGCCAGACAACTAACGCAATGAACAAAGTACAATGAACATGAGATGTGTGGGTTCGGGAATTTGCCAAGTTAGTGCTAGTTGTCACTTCATGTTCCATGAAAATTATGTCTGACTACACTTAACTCCCTTCTTCCTCACACTGCTCTTGCACTCTTTAATGATGCCACCAAACTTGACCTTTATCTGAAACCTAAGCTGTAAGATAAGACATTAGTAAAATAAAAACATTTCCTGCTTCTTTCTGCTGATATTGCATTCTTCAGTGCTACAACAACAATATCAAATGCTGCCCCTTGACTTAACCCTCTGTTATAATATTATTATGTGCAGCAAACAGTAGACCTATTTATTATTTTCAATCATTGTAGTATCTTTCATTTGTTTGTCTACAGTCTGATTGTTAACAGCTTTTCGTTAAGTAACAGCATGGCCAGCACGGGCATTGTGATTCAGTTTTCTACTCGTTGAAGCTATAGGCATTGTAGTGAAGGCTCTGTTGGTTTCTAATGTTCTTTGTATTACTTTTCTGTTTTAAAGCCTGACATATTACATTTTTAAGTGACAAATATAAAAATTTTGCTAATAATTGAAAGGTGTGATTTTTCAGTATGAAATGCAGTATAGTAGATTATTTTACTAAGTCTAATTCTGGGGTTTCAGCTACAGAAAATGATTGGCAAGGTTTGGAAGAACATCGTCTATGAATAGTAGCACCAGAACAGGTACTATGGAAGATAAAAACCAATCATGAGAAGTAGTTTCTCATTATTTAGAGTCACAAAACACAGCACATGGAACAACAGTACATGGAGAGAATTTAAGACAAAAAAGTATGGGTGATTGATGTGTAGACAAGGCAAGGTGGCATATTAAGTATATAAAAATGTGCTGAAAATAAGAATGAGTAAGTCACAGGAAGAGCACATTTCTAAAGAATGGAGTAGTATTTTTTGGACCCAGTTTATGGAAATAAGAAACTCAGTTAACATCATTGAAGAAAAAGATTCATCATAACCATCATCTCGGACAGTTTCCATCCTCTGGCCAGGTGTGTATGGAGCATAGGCCTCTCCATCGTCTTCTGTCTTACCACCATCTCTCCGCCTTCACCTTTGTCCTGGATGCATTCCTCCACTCCTTTCAGTCATCTGTCTCTCGGTTTTCCTTTTGGTCTCTTTCCTTCCAGTTTCATTTCGTGTATCCTCCTGGGTATCCTCTTTTCCTCCATCCTCTTAACATGTCCATACCATCTCTGCCTTGATTTCTCTATCTCCTCCTGTAATGGCTCCACCTTCATTAACACTCTGATCCTCTCATTTCTTAAGCTGTCTATCTTTGTCACTCCAATGCTGTTTCTCAAGAATTTCATCTCACTAGCTTGTACTTTGCTTTTCTCTCTTCCTTTCATAACCCAGGTTTCTGATGCATATGTCAGGATCGGGACATAGTTTGACCGGTATATAACCTTTTTACTGATTTGGGGTACATCCTTGCTCCATATCAGGCTTCTGACACTCTTCTGAAATGCTGCTGCTTTTCTCCCCCACTCGTTTATTTCTCTGTCGTTTTTTCCATCTTCCTATATCAGGCTACCTAGGTACTTGAAACTCTCCACTCTCCTCAATCGTTCCCCACCAATTGTTATTCCAATTGTTCCTCACTCCTTCTTTCTTGTTGTGATAATCATCTCACTCTAACTTATGCTAAATTTCATCCCATATTAATCCCCAGATTCATACACATGGAAATTCAGAAGCACATGTAACTGCATGTAGACAAGGAGAAAAGAGACAAGACAGTCTTCTAGAAAATCCTGTAGTTGAACAGCATAAATACATTTTTGAAAGTAGAAGGGAAGTGTTTCGCACAGCTTATTTTGTAGCAAAAAAGTATCAAATCAAATTTAGACTTTCCCAAGCTTATGGATTTGCAAATTTAAAATGCTCTGGACATGCACAAAACACTTCGTAGTGAACTTAGTTGTACTAAAATGACAGACTGCATTGTGCACAGTATGAGGTAGAAGCTCTATTCATCCATAATATCAAAATATTCCAAGATATCTGTATCATTGTTTACTCTATGTCTGTACCTCACAGACAGTTTTAATAGTGTATTTAAGGTCAGAAATCTGTGATGGTAATGTAAATACCTTTTGTTTGGATATCATTGATGTGGTATCACATATTGATACCAGCTCAACAGAATGGCAAGTTTCTGTTCGACGATGATTGTGATAACTTTCAATCTCATACTTGGTGCATTTACATGTGCTATACTCATTGTCAATGAATCAATGATACATCTTTATGCCTTTCTTCCTACAATGTCTTTTCATCATCACTCGTCACCAATAAGAGTACTAATTATATAACAGTACAGTGTCACATTAGCGCAATGAATGGTGTACAAGAATGACTAAAAACTTAAAGTGGATTAGTTATATGACAATAACATGCTATGAAGTCTGTTCAAAAAATTATGGAACTTTGTCCATAAAATTTTTCTACACTTACCTTTCACTTATTATGCATGGTCTCCTTCGAAATACTCTCCTTCACGATTAATCCACCACTTCCAATGCTGTTTCCACTTTGAGAAGCAGTCTTGGTATGTCTCTTGTTGGATTACACAAAGCACTGTCTTGAGTTTTCTTTCATCTCGTCTATTATTGCAAATCTTCGTCCTTTCAACAACTTTGGAAATTTAAAAAAGTCTGCAGGAGCCAAGTCTGGAGAGTACAGAGAATGAGGTGTGAACTAATCCTTCAAAGAAAACTATCAGCACAGCTTTGACTTTTGACCTGACCTGACAAGCTCTTTTTTGTCTTGGAGAACCTTTCCTGACCCATTGTGAAGATTGAACCTTGGTCTCAACATCACAACTGTAGAACCATGTCTCATCGCTAGTTACGATTCTCTTAAGGAATATCTCATTCTCATTTGTGCCCTCGAAAAGCTCTTCACAGATTGTGCAGTGAAGGTCTCTCTTGTTTAGACTCATAAGCTGTGGGATGAACTTGGTGAAAACACGATGCCCTTCAGTTTTGTTGACATTCCTGACATGGGCATCATGGGTAGACATCAAAGGACATCCTGAATGAGGGTCCATCTGGCCATTTTTAAACCATGTGAACCAACCGTAACACCAAGCATGGCTTAAGCACTCTTCACTGTAGGCTTCCTGAATCATTTGGTGTGTATCTGTAAAGATTTTCTAGAGTTTCACACAAAATTTAATGCAGAGGCATTGCTCCTCCAACTCTGCCACCTCAAAATTCACAATTTGTGTGAACTCAATACAGCACTGAACAATAACTAACATACATACAACAATGAAACCTCTGGCATTTACACATTACACACAGGAATGTGCAGGGATGCCAGCTGCATTTCATTCCAACACACCATTGGTGTGAAATTATGAGTGTTCTGGAATTTTTTTGAGCAGACCTCACATTTACACAGAATATGTATATCTCAGATCTTACTGATGGACTAAATAGTGTATATAAGTTGAAGTATTGTATCAGTCTCACTCATTATAGGGAATACATACTATAACTCCACCTATAGATGACATACTTTTGAATAATAAATAGACTTACAGTATTTTATGATATTCAATGTACAGGTTAATTTATCAAATGTAAAGCCCCATTCATTATAAGAAATTATCTTTTCTGAATGCAGGTAATGAATTGCATTGTAGTAACCAGGTACAGTTTAGGCTATCCAACATCTCAACTGAGTTTTGTTTAGCTGTTTTCTTTTAATGCCTTGTATTAGGCAGTCTCAACAATATCTGGATTACAAGGGGGTATAGATTGTGACCCTCAGTTACAGATTAGACTGGCAATCATAGTTCTAATATATACCATCACATAGATGTACACAAAGTAGTATTTTCTTGTTTATAAAGTGCGAAGTGGCAATGTAGTGGCTAATTCAGGTTTTTACTCTTTAAGCAAGAGATAACAAATGTGAATAATGTTTCAATTACACAAACCATTAAACCACAAAGGACTAAGTTAAAAAAAAATTTATAATAAGATATGTCAAGTTGCAGACAGGCATGATTAAAAGACACATTCTGGCCCGAGGTGCTGGAGTTGGTCATGTGTGCATGAGATGTGCTTGGTTTTTGTGTGTGTGTGTGTGTTTTTCACTGATGAAGACTGTGGCTCAAAGCTGTATGTGAGTGTGTTTTAGTTGTGCCTGTCTTTCAAATTGATGTAATTATTCATTTAGTGCATACTATCCTAAGTCAGTAGGCTCATGGCGTGAGAATCATGAAGGTTTATGGAAACTTTGAAGAGCCAAATCATCTACTACTCTATTGCTGTCCATACCTAATACAGTGATTGCTACAAGTGTCATTATTCTGACTATAAGGAAATATTTCCTATTCATATGTGAGAACAGGCTCCTTTTAAAATCAGTAATTGTTGGAGTGCTGGGGAAACAATCATAACACCAAAAAATAATTAATTTTGAGTAATGAAATTTTGGAAATACATTTGCCTAGGTAACATAGTTAAGTGATTAACATAGCAAGATGACAGGTTGATGTAAGAGGGAGATAAGCCATTGCAAATGCAAACTGCTGGTACGTTAATAACAGATGTAACCACCAGAGTGCTGAATTCAAGCATGCAAACATGCATGAATTGTGTTGTACAGGTGCTGGATGTCAGTTTGTGGGATAGAATTCAACTCCTGTTGCACTTGGTCAGTCAATAAAAGGACAGTTAATGCTGTTCGTGGATTATGTCCCGTATGCACTCAATTGGAGATAGATACGGTGATCGAGCGGGCCAAGAGAATGTCAATACTCCGTAGAGCGTGTTGAGTTAGACAGGGGTATGAAGGTGAGGTTCATCCTGTTGGAAAACACTGCATGGAATGCTGTTCACAAATGGCAGCACAACATGTGAAATTGCCAGATTGATGATTGATGTACAAATTTGCAGTGAAGGTGCACGGAATAAACACAACAGTGCTCCTGCTATCATTTGAAATTGCACCCCAGACCATAACTTCACATGTAGATCCAGTGTGTCTAGCACACGGACAGGTTGGTTGCAGGCCCTCAACTGGTCTTCTAATCAACATATGGACATCAGTGGCACGGAGGCAGAACCATCTTTCATCAGAAAACGCAACAGACCTCCACCCAGCCCTCCAATGATATCTCACTTGACACCAATGAATTTGCAAACGGTGGTGGTTTGGGGTCAGTGGAATGCACACTACGGGGCAACTGGCTCGGAGCTGTCCTCGAAGTAAACAATTTGTAACTGTTCATTACGCCACTGGTGCCAACTACTGCTCAGATTGCTGCTGCAAATGCAGTATGCTCTGCCAGAGGCCTATGCTGAACACAATAGTCTTTTCCCTCTCAGTAGTGCCACATGACCATCCTGAGTCTGGTCTTCTTGCAATTACACATTCTTGCGACCACCACTGCCAGCAAACATGTATAGCAGCTACATTCCTGCAAAATCTTTCTGCAATATTGCAGAAGAAACATCCACCTTCTCATAGCCCTGTTAGACATCGTACAAACCATGTAAGGTACTGATAATGGTGTCTCTGTCACCTTAAAGGCATTCTCGACTAACATCAACTCAACACAACCAATTCAAAAGGTAACTAATGGTCACGACCATTACAGCATGTGTTTACAGCAGACCTGATTCACATCCTCATAGTGCTGCTATTAGCACCAGTCTAATGTAACTGTTGAGAAATTTGAATAGATGTAATCTTTCAGATGTGGAAAAACACCTGCCAACTTTTGTTTATGTCACGCAGCTCCTGGGTGTTGCCATTTTTTTCCATTAGTGTAGTAAGTGCAGAGGCAATCACAACATGGGAAGTTCATTCAATGAAGACTAAGAAAACTATATAATGTACCCAGTCATAATGTTATGCTCACAAAAGATAAAACACTTAAAAGGTTAACATGAAATACCATACAATGGACAGTTATGTTTTCACAGGTATAATGTATCGTAACTCAATTTGATGTTATATGGATGTTCAAAGTACACTCATGCTCATAAATTAAGGATAATTGCAGGATGTGGTGCCACACAATGTGGCACTACTAACATGGCCACATAGGTAACACACACAACACATATCTGTAAGTCCACAGTGACTAAGAAAACTATATAATGTACCCAGTCATAATGTTATGCTCACAAAAGATAAAACACTTAAAAGGTTAACATGAAATACCATACAATGGACAGTTGTGTTTTCACAGGTATAATGTATCGTAACTCAATTTGACGTTATATGGATGTTCAAAGTACACTCATGCTCATAAATTAAGGATAATTGCAGGATGTGTGCCACACAATGTGGCACTACTAACATGGGCACATAGGTAACACACACAACACATATCTGTAAGTCCACAGTATTGGTGATAAGTTGAGAAAACTGTCCCAAAACACATGTGCTACAAAACGCCACTGTTTCTTGTGCATGTACCCCCACATCAGTATGAGATATGATCACCACGCACACGTACACAGGCCGCACGACGGATTGGCGTACTCTGGATCAGGTGGTTGAGCAGCTGCTGGGGTATAGCCTCCCATTCTTGCACCAGTGCCTATCAGAGCTCCTGAAGTGTCCTAGGGGTCTGAAGACGTGCACGGATACGTCGACTGAGAGAAACCCAGATGTGTTCAATAGGGTTTAGGTCTGGAGACCAGGCAGGCCACTCCATTTGCCTGATATCTTCTGTTCCAAGGTACTCCTCCATGATGGCAGCTCGGTGGGGCCATGCATTATCATCCATCAGGATGAAGGTGGGACCCACTGCACCCCTGAAAAGGTGGACATACTGGTGCAAAATGACATCCCAATACACATGACCTGTTACAGTTTCTCTGTCAGAGACATGCAAGGGTGTATGTGCACCAATCATAATCCTACTGCACACCATCAAACCACGACCTCCATCAGGTCCCTTACAAGGAAATTTAGGGGATTGGTATCTGGTTCCTGGTTCATGCCAGATGAAAACCTGGCGAGAATCACTCGTCCATGAATATAACCTGAGATCACTGTTCCAATGACCATGTACTGTGTTCTTGACATCAGGCTTTATGGGCTCTCCTGTGACTAGGGGTGAGTGGAATGCACATTGCAGGTCTCCAAGTGAATAAACCATGTCTGTTCAGTTGTCTGTAGACTGTATGTCTGGAGACAACTGTTCCAGTGGCTGCGGTAATGTCCCGAGCAAGGCTACCTGCAGTACTCCGTGCCCATCTGCAGGCACTGATGGTGAGATATTGGTCTTCTTGTGGTGTTGTACGCTGTGGATGTGCCATACTGTAGCGTCTGGACACGTTTCCTGTCTGCTGGAATTGTTGCCATAGTCTTGAGATCACACTTTGTGGCACAAGGAGGGCCTGTGCAACGACCTACTGTGTTTGACCAGCCTCCAGTCGCCCTAGTATTCTACCCCTCATAACATCATCAATTTGTGTTCTTTGAGTCATTTTCAACACATAGTCACCACTATCATGTCTGAAAACATCTGCACACTTACTCGCTGCACCGTACTCTGACATGAACCAGCACACCTCCGTGTAAGTGTACTGCTGCCAACACCACTGTGCAACGAACGCAGGTCAAATGCACCACATGATCATACCCTGAGGTAATTTAAACCCAAAAACCGTCCACCAGTGTGTTGTTTCACCATTTATCAGCTTTATTCTTAATTTATGAGCATGAGTGTAGTTTGCCAGACACTAATGCAGAATTCTGTTCCCTACTACGTAACTGGTGCTGTAACAATTATCCTGAAACATTTATCTGTGTTTTACTTTCAGGTTTCTTGCTAATTCTGGAGTATTTCACACATTTCTAATAGGATAATGGCCAGTAGAAGATGTGTAAGTGCTGATAATATTGCCATGTTGCTTCTCAAAGACATTGAATATGAAGGAGAATTTAGTGATAAAAGATTGGGAAGAAATTTTTGCTTCATGTAATGATATAAATTCTATTGAATTAGAATCTACTGATGGAGTGGAAACTGAGACACAACCTGCAGCAAATACCTGGAAGGTTTATTATGATGGTAATGGTGATCTCATGATTTCCTTCTTCTGTCATGCAACAAGGTTACACCGTTCCTCATGGTATTGAACCAAACTCCAAATGTGAATATTTCCAACTTTTTTCCACTCACAATCTTAGTGATACTAGGAACACTACAAATATGTATGCTAAACAAAAGATACAGACACACACTTCATGTGGAACCCATAGATGGATGTTCCATTAGAAGAATCGAAGGCTTTCCTCGGTGTGGTATTGAACATGGCATTGAATTTGAAGGCAGAATTAGTTGACTATTTTACAGAAGACTGGCTGGAATGAACTTTATTTTCCAAAGATGTTCTCTTTCTCTCTCTCTCTCTCTCTCTCTCTCTCTCTCTCTCTCTCTCTCTTTTATGCTGCATTTAGTTCCACTTGTCACAACTCAGAGCGATCAACATATGAGAGGGAGCAAGATAGAGAACATTAGTGATGAGTATGTTGTCTGTAAATGCAAAGAACTTTGTGTACCTAAAATAATTATGTTTATTCTTACATTCCATATTATGCAGACAGCTACAGAAAGTTGAATAATTCTGACTGACATTTTGCAACCTGAATAGTGGTTCATTTGTCAAAGCAATTACTAGCTTCTGCAGGTGGTTCAGGATGTCACTTCATTACTGACAGATCCTACATTAGCCCTCAACTTGCTCACTAATTACACAAAATGGAATTTCATCAAACAGGTACCTTCTAGGAAAGATTTTCCATGTAATTTGAAGAAGATAAAACTTGCTGAATAAGAAGTATGTGACATTCAAAGATAGTGGCAATGTTGAGTACATTCTGTGGTCTTTGGACCCAATTGACCACTGTTCATAGGAGGAAAGAACCTGTGTAGTTCTTGGAACCCAATGTTGTTTTGGATTACACAAAGTTTTTGGGAGGAGTAGAGAGGGGTGATTAGTATTATGATTGCTACAGTTTTACAATACAAGTGGCAAAAAAAAAAAATATATACACTCCTGGAAATGGAAAAAAGAACACATTGACACCGGTGTGTCAGACCCACCATACTTGCTCCGGACACTGCGAGAGGGCTGTACAAGCAATGATCACACGCACGGCACAGCGGACACACCAGGAACCGCGGTGTTGGCCGTCGAATGGTGCTAACTGCGCAGCATTTGTGCACCGCTGCCGTCAGTGTCAGCCAGTTTGCCGTGGCATACGGAGCTCCATCGTAGTCTTTAACACTGGTAGCACGCCGCGACAGCGTGGACGTGAACCGTATGTGCAGTTGACGGACTTTGAGTGAGGGCGTATAGTGGGCATGCGGGAGGCCGGGTGGACGTACCGCCGAATTGCTCAACACGTGGGGTGTGAGGTCTCCACAGTACATCGATGTTCTCGCCAGTGGTCGGCGGAAGGTGCACGTGCCCGTCGACCTGGGACCAGACCGCAGCGACGCACGGATGCACGCCAAGACCGTAGGATCCTACGCAGTGCCGTAGGGGACCGCACCGCCACTTCCCAGAAAATTAGGGACACTGTTGCTCCTGGGGTATCGGCGAGGACCATTCGCAACCGTCTCCATGAAGCTGGGCTACGGTCCCGCACACCGTTAGGCCGTCTTCCGCTCACGCCCTAACATCTTGCAGCCCGCCTCCAGTGGTGTCGCGACAGGCGTGAATGGAGGGACGAATGGAGACGTGTCATCTTCAGCGATGAGAGTCGCTTCTGCCTTGGTGCCAATGATGGTCGTATGCGTGTTTGGCGCTGTGCAGGTGAGCGCCACAATCAGGACTGCATACGACCGAGGCACACAGGGCCAACACCCGGCATCATGGTGTGGGGAGCGATCTCCTACACTGGCCGTACACCACTGGTGATCGTCGAGGGGACACTGAATAGTGCACGGTACATCCAAACCGTCATCGAACCCATCGTTCTACCATTCCTAGACCGACAAGGGAACTTGCTGTTCCAACAGGACAATGCACGTCCGCATGTATCCCGTGCCACCCAACGTGCTCTAGAAGGTGTAAGTCAACTACCCTGGCCAGCAAGATCTCCGGATCTGTCCCCCATTGAGCATGTTTGGGACTGGATGAAGCGTCGTCTCACGCGGTCTGCACGTCCAGCACGAACGCTGGTCCAACTGAGGCGCCAGGTGGAAATGGCATGGCAAGCTGTTCCACAGGACTACATCCAGCATCTCTACGATCGTCTCCATGGGAGAATAGCAGCCTGCATTGCTGCGAAAGGTGGATATACACTGTACTAGTGCCGACATTGTGCATGCTCTGTTGCCTGTGTCTATGTGCCTGTGGTTCTGTCAGTGTGATCATGTGATGTATCTGCCCCAGGAATGTGTCAATAAAGTTTCCCCTTCCTGGGACAATGAATTCACGGTGTTCTTATTTCAATTTCCAGGAGTGTGTCTATATATATATATATATATATATATATATATATATATATATATATATATATATAAAAAACAAAGATGGGTGACTTACCGAACAAAAGCGCTGGCAGGTCGATAGACACACAAACAAACACAAACATACACACAAAATTCAAGCTTTCGCAACAAACTGTTGCCTCATCAGGAAAGAGGGAAGGAGAGGGGAAGACGAAAGGAAGTGGGTTTTAAGGGAGAGGGTAAGGAGTCATTTCAATCCCGGGAGCGGAAAGACTTACCTTAGGGGGAAAAAAGGACAGGTATACACTCGCACTCACACACATATCCATCCACACATACAGACACAAGCAGACATATTTAATGTTTCCCTCTATTATATGTGTGTGTGTGTGTGTGTGTGTGTGTGTGTGTGTGTGTGTGTGTGTGAACAGTTATATTCTTTACTCAATAGACACAAATGACTGTTGAGAACAACTGCAGTCTCATCTTTGCAATATAAGAAACCTAATCAGACAGCTAGTCAGACAGATGAGAAATATAAATTCAAAGATGAGAGGAAGACCATCTTTGTCTGACACCAAGGAGGAATTAAATGGGAAGATGCATTTTACAACAGAAAAAAATCAGCAAAGGATTGCAAGGTTAACAGCAAATGAAGGGAGAATGGAGACCAGTGCTACTGGAAAACATGTGAGAGGAAGCCTGGACTGCACCCAGGAGAATGTTTTAAGAAGTACCACACAGAAAAGATCATCAACAGTGATTAACAAACATGAAATGTGGTTACAAAAACTAGTGTAAAATAAAATAAAGTTGACAATTTCTTATACTGCATTTTATTTTGCAAAAACAGCTGTGTAATCTATGTGAAATAAATAAGAGATGGTGAGTATGCATACTGGATTTGAAAGGATTAAGTTGAAGTTAGATACAATAATCAGTATGAGACAATGTGACATCAGAAAAATGAAAAGTGGAAAAAAATGTCACACAGCAGGTGTCCCTTGCACTTGTCACACACATGGTACACTATAGAGAGTGCACCACCCTGAGGAATTTTACTAACTTTCCACTTCTTTATCAACTGTATTTCCATTTTCACCATTTTTCTTTTGCAAATTGTTACCCCACAGGGCTTGATAAAGAATGGGCTAATTTATTACTCTCCCTTGTTTTTCATCAAAGATGTCACAATACTCCATAAATGTTTATTTAATTCCTCTTTTTCCTTTGGATTCAATTTTCTCAGTTTCCTTTACCTTTTCTGCTATTGATTCACTATGATTCATTTACCATATCATCATCACAAACCCCTCATCTTCCTCATGATAACCCCTTTGTCCAACTGTTCTATCTTCCTGATTTGGTTACCGCTATTGCAGTTATTTATCATTACTGTATCAGCTTCAGAACAAATTCCACTTTTTGGATCTGTTAATAATAATTTCATGTCATCCCAACTGAAACCAACTTTTACAATACAATCCATCCCAAAGTTAAATTTCATTCAGATCTTTCATCACCAAACATCCTTGCACCAACAAAACATTATTTATTTTTAATGATAATAAAACTTGTCTATTCACCAACTTGTTAACTTCTCTGTAGCACCTTTGATTCTAACCCAAGTTATTGGAAATTCAACAAAATTTTCTCCACCCTTTATCCAAGCCCTTAATTTTCCCAAGATTCCACTTATATGCACTTACATGATTTCCAGAGCCAACAAGGCAATTCCTTTTCCAATTATCTGTTTGCACACAAATATACGGGCTTCTTTGCATATTACTTTATCTTTGTTCTCATCTTAATCTAACAAATCACTTTCTATTTCTTTAAATTTTCCAATCCTCTCCCTTCTTAAATTAACACCTCTTTTAATAATGGATGTAAAGACCCCAAAGGTAAATTACTATTCGTTACTTCATTATTTATTTTAGAATCTACCCCTCAGTCTGAGTGTAAATCATGACCAACCTTTTCAGAACCCTTGTATTGGATTACTATCTTCTACATCATTATAATGCTCCCATGTTACCTTCAGTATTCTCTCCAATGAGTTTATTTTGCCTTTTTACAACATCACAAATGGACACTATTTCACTGATGTCTACAGGTATGAGCTGTTTATCATGTACTTCCCTAACACCGTCCTGCTCATCATTATCACATACAACAGTGTTCCTAGTATCATTTCCTCCACTTCACTTCTAAATAAACCATATCATTTAATTCCTCACAAAGTCAAACATCTTCCCATTCATTCTCAGTATCCTCAGTAGTAACACTACTATCTCTAACACAACTATCTGTCACTATATCTTCATCATCCTTAGCACAAATATCACTAATAATTTTAATATTCTCCTCACAACTCTACCTATCTTGTTTATTCCCCCTACCCCCCCCCCCCCCCCACACACACACACATTATGCTCCGTTTCCACACTGTCAATCATAGCAATAACATGTTCACCCCCCCCCCCCCCCCCGCCCCCCATTTTCCATTAATCTCATAGCCCCATATTAATTATAATTATTGTACTTTTTCTTTTATCCAGACAATTGCTTCATCAAAAATGTTTGTCTGTACATCTTCACCCAATTCTGTTTCCCTACTCTGATGTGCTCGTCTTTCATTTCACTTAGTTCATTTTCCTAGAATTCCCTGTCAAAGGTAGTTGTGTTAACCTGACCTGTTCTACTATTTCCACAATGGAATCTCATTTGTGAATCATTTCTTACGATACTTTTCCTATAACCATTAGCTTGATTTCAATGCATTCTGCTCACCCAAACTGACCCCAACTGGGTTTACCTGATTATTTTCTCTATTTTCCATCCTTTTATCGTCAAATTGTCAATTATTTCCTTCTCATGGCCTCATGTTGCCTACTTTCATTTGTATTTCTATCACTCCAATAGTTTTCCCTCCTATTATTGTAGTTCCAATTACCATTCCTGTAATTTCCTGGCTCTCTACCACCTCCCATTCTGGTGGTGACCGTATTCTCCTTGTCGATCTCTTTGTCTTTCATTTCTCTCTCATACTCTAACTGCGGCATGGCACATTACTTTTTACCGCCGTGCCAGTGTCCAAAAATGTTCATTTGTCTAGCTAAAAGCTGTAGTAGAAAATATTAGACCACTACTGTCTATTGCAGGTCGAAACATACAAAGAATTGTCCGGTAAACGGGATGTGGCTAGCTACTGAAATAAAAGTTTTAACTTGGCAATGCAAATTTTCAGGTGTATTTTTACAATAAAGATCACAGTTAATACCACCAAGTCCGTACTAAGTGGCAACACAATGTAAAGTTCACACACACACACACCACAATCACACACATAGCCAGTTTACAGTATTTACACCCGTTACCGAAGATAATAGAGTTCACTGGATCATTTAGTTATGAAAATGCTCGCTCAAACATTGTGCACTTTGCTCTACACGTAATACCTGTTCCAGTCTTAGATCGCACAACATGCCACGCGGTTTTAACTAACTGTCAAAAGCAATAATTTTGATATTCTGTCCGAAATTCCACACAACTTCCACTATACCATTCACTTAAATACACTTTTGTACTACTTTGCGAGCTCGTAATTAGCATTTTTCCACGATTTTACAGTACTTTCGTCGGAGCTGCTTTCAATGAGATGTTACTAGTTCGAACCCTCAGCCCTGGCCCCACTAGATCACTCCAAAGGCTTTGTTCCCAGCATAGACTGGCACGAGCCTGCATTTTTCTGATTGGCTGATATCACAAACAGCAAATCCGCTTGCAGTATTATCCCGCACTTTACTTCAATGACCAATCATAGTAAAACATTTCTTTCTATTGCTAAATAAATAAATTTAGAAAAGTATCAAATATAAAATTACTCCTTCTGAAATTAATGATTAATTTGTGTTCTACTCACGATTTATTAGTACCATAAACTGACTGCACATTTAATTATAGTAAATCCCCTGTATAGTTTAACTGGTACTTTGTGAATAAACAAAACAATTTTCATTTACTTCTGTTCTTCTTCACTCATGCAACACACACACTGCTAATTACTACACATATAAAACAATTATAATTATGCAGATACATTCAATATTTATCAAACATAACTTTACAACATTTTTTTTTACTACGACTGCTAGCACTGTCCATCAACTGCTGACCTCTGCTGCCTACTAGCACAACTACGTGCAGCTCTGTAACTCAGGTCCATGTCAGCTGGTGACATCTTTCGATGACTCATGTCTATAACGATATTGTCCCAATAAGTGACAGGAGCGATGCGAAGGCGCTATGCATCATAACTTATCTACAGACTTCAAAAATGGCTTAATGGAATCTTCAGGTCCATACATCAATCCCCATTGAACTTTTGTTAGTAATTTTCTCTTTAAGGAATCAGTCTGAATCAACTCATCAAGTTGTTTATCTAAATGTACTAACTTTTTAACTCCTTCTCACAAAAGTCCTTCATTCGATCACTACCTTCCTTGAAATTATGTCAACTTAGAAATTCACTTTTTATTCCTGCTTACTCTCTGATCAAAATTATTTATTCTTGCTTACTTACTCTCTGAGCAAAATTTATTTATAAACATTGTTCAAACTCACTGGAAGTCAATTCTGTGCTAATATTTTGATTGGCCCAAGACAGTGCTTGCCCTGCCAAAAACTTTTTTACAAATTTAATGTTTAAGACTTCAAGCATTCCAGGTACAAAATTATCTTTGCATTGATAAATGAAGTCAACAGGGTGCAACTTGTTTTCTCCAGGGAAATTCTTCATACTTGCATTATCCAATACCTGCCACAACTACTAACAAAACAGTGACTAAATTATCTTGCAATTGAGATAAAGTATTATTACCACCTGATATATTATTTTGATGTGCATCAATATTACTACTTACATCTTTGACTTTGCTGTAAATTTTGTATAATTTCCCCTTCTGTTCTTTTGACTATATCTACCAATTCCCTATCAAAGACTCTCTACTTTCAATTAATTTTTGTACAGACATTTCCCTTTTATTTATAATCATCTTATGCATTATTTTAAAACTTTTGTCATTCCTTTCTATTTCGTTAATTAATTCATTCTCTACGTTACTCACTTTATTCTCTACCAATTTAATACACATGTCAATCACCTGATGCCCATTTTTATAGGGAACTTCAAAATTATCAACCTGTGTATGTTTATTGGGTAATTGGTCTTCCACTTCCTGTATGTCCTTCCTTATGCTTTCCTCTTAAGAGGATTGTTGTAATTGTCAGATTACAGTGTTATTACTGGTTTTGCATTAAAATAAAAGTAGATCTGTTAAGTAGATTTGTTAACATATTTTAGGCTGTATTATTTTGCAAATTATTTTAATTTTAATTACTTTGAAAATTAAAGAATTACATTATGTACATTTGTTTGGCATTAGCAGTTGTAACATCCACGAGATAAATTTTAGCTACAGTGCGACGAGAGGAAATTATGCCTGTAAAAGTTATAAACATTATCTATTCGACATATGAAAAAAATAATAAAACGATGATCAATATTAATTATTTATATAATATTTTATGATGTAATTGGACATACCGAAGTGTATCATACAAAGACAATGATAATTGTAAATTCCTTTTATCATCTGTGATTGTCTTCCTTTGTTTTTACCTTTTGTTGGTTGGCTTTTGTAGGTTGCAGACGCATATCGAACTGTGGTCTGTTAAGAAACTGTAATTATTTGTTAATTATTACTTGAAAATAGAGTTCATTATTATTATAAATATGAGTGAATAATTATTTGTAACTTTAATTCCTCTCTCAGTAAGCATTATCTGTGTTAATTATTTCTTTCCGCTGCAAGGAGCGCAGCCATTGACGATAGCAATTTGTATCGCATTTTTGTCTGTGTTTTCCTTGGAAACAAATCAAATGTTTGCTTGATGAAGTCTAAATAGTGCACAATACGAAAGTAGATTTTATAGCATTTAATAAGCATTTTAAATATTTACTTATTTGCTCTAACAATAGAAAGCCTCTATCAATTGTCTGCCGCCATCTTAACAATTATCTCAGCGGAAAATTCAAATTTAAATTACGCAACTCTGCAGAATAAATGCCGAAGGTAATACAAATGTGTGAAAATAAATGTGCACCGGTGGTCCCGAACTCATTTTAATGAAAATGATTCGAATCAGATTGGTTCTTTAAAAACAGTGCTCATAGCACGATCCTTATAAGAAACTTTTCTGGCTGATGTATGGAGCCGAAATTAATTACGCACGAGTTGCGAAGAATATTGTTTCAGGTAACGTATGTCAGTGTTGTGCGCGGCTGATATTCGGTGGTTTTAATGATCATTTTGCTGAAGATAACTGCTTCCATCTTAATCAATAGTTGTAAGGAATCTGTTGTATGAACTGTGATTTAGTGACACACAACTTACAGACAACACTTTAACATGACGTTAACTTGGAGTTCTTTAGCGACTTGATCAAATCTTTAGCCAGGAGAAAAATTATTTAGTAATTACTCAATGTAATAAAATAAGATTATCATTTCCATTTACAAATTAGTTAAATGCCAAACCACTGAATAACACAGCAAATGCCACATAGTTCACATTTTATTTCACATATTTTTTGGTTAACAGACAAAAATGAATAACATTGTATTAATGATTTCATTACATATTATTACAACAGAATACAATAATTTCTGATATTCCTACCAATTGAACAAATTCCATAAATTAGAGGTATTGGTGTTTCATACTTATTTATATTTTATACCGTCTTCCAGGTGGAGGTTCCTGGCTGTAACATTGTTCTGACATTATAGTTTTCCTGTTAATTGAAATATAGGCGATTTCTTGCTGTAAATGAAGTTGATCAGTGCAATACACTTCAAACTGTGAAAGAGGCTTCAGCACAATGAACTTAGTTATGACAACATTGCAGAAGTCACTTTCTGTTTGCCATTTCTCATCTTTAATATTTACTTCAATTGTGGGACCTCCAATACATCTATGGAACCCCAAGGATTATACCATGTGGCTCAAAACACGTAGGCATGATGAACACGAACACAACCAAAACAAGAAGAAATGAACTTGAGGCAATATTATAGATAGGAAAGATGAAGTAAATGTAGATGGGATGTGAAATATGATGCTGTGAGAAGAATTTGACACTGCACTGAATGACCTACGTGGAAACAAGGACCAGAGAGTAGACAACATTTTGTCAGAATTATTGAGAGCCTTGGCAGAGCCAGCTGTAACAGATGTATTCCACTTCGTGTGCAAGATATACAAGACAGGGAAAATACTTCCAGACTTCAAGAAGTATGTTATAATTCCAATCTCAAAGGAGGTAGGTGGTGATAAGTGTAAATACAACTGGACCATTACTAAACTGTTCACAGTTGCAAAATATTGACACAAATTATTAACAGAAGAATAGAAAAATGGTAGAATCATTGTTAATATTTGCCATGTTATTAGCAGACAGCATCAGCAAGCACATTTCTTCCAATAATCAAGTTTATTTCAGTCAAATTCTCATGCAAATTCTTTAATGGTTATGCTGGTTTGACTGACAGTCATTATCAAACAGCACAAAAATACGTTTTGATCAATGAAATTTGGTAAATGTCAAAATTCTCGTGAGACTTGTACTAGAGTCCATTAGGAGGAGCCTCCACATCAGTATTGACTCCTAGCACATTTTGATGCAGCCACTGGCCAAGAAGTAATTGTGGGCTATTGATAATGTTGCAGTAAAGAATGGTATAATCTTTAAGGAATTCATGTGAGCAGCTGACTGCAATAGTGTTGGATTTCCAATCAACCATCAGTATGGTCACTCAATGATGAAAGGAACAAAATTCTGGAGTTAGTGTGGGTTGGGTTGGGTTGTTTGGGGGAAGAGACCAAACAGTGAGGTCATCGGTCTCATTGGATTAGGAAAGGATGGAAGACGGCCGTGTCCTTTCAAAGGAACCATCCCAGCATTTGCCTGGAGTTAGTGTGTTTCAAGACAAAATGTCTATTAGTGCTTTTTTTGGTCAAGCAATGTGCTTTGGACGTCAAAATTGGTGCATTTCGTTCATTGCTTGTTGTTGTAGAGTTAGTGTCATTGAGGAATACATTAAGCAGCTGTTGTACTGAATATGCAGGATGAACCAGAAGTTACATAATCCTGAATTAAAAAAAAAAAAAAAAAGCATGCCATATCCAATCAATTTCTCAGCTTTCTGACGCCACTGTTGTGTTAGCTGTGTGTGCACAAACATGAGTTTTTCCCACGCTGAACATATATTCATTCTTCAGAGTTATTTCAAATTGCAGTCTTTCTTAAAATGTCAGGAAGACTTTAGGGTCACTTTTCCTGAAACATGAGTGTCTAAATAACTGATTTCATGCATAATCACTCATTTCAGAAAAACTGGTAGTGTGAACGAATGTGTGAAGTGATGCCTCACTGGAAAATATCCACACATCCTTGATATGTTCACCGCAAAAACAGATGCAAAAACTGTGTCAGCAAACTGAACTGTCCTAGGGAAGTGCTCACAGAGCCACAAGGAAACTGAAGCTCCACTTGTATTGCATTCATGCTGTGCACTGGCTTTGAGAAACTAGTAGAGAAAATTGAGTACATTACTGTCAATGGTTTTTGCATTTTATTCATAATAATGTTTGGGTGTTGAATTATGTTACTACCATGATGAAACATGTTTTCATCTAAGTGGTATGAAAACAACCACAATGACAGATATTGGAGCTCAGAAAACCTTCACATTTTTCATGAGGCCTCATTACAATCAACAGAATGTTGGAGTTTGGTGTGCAATTGGATGCAAAATACATCTAGGCCTACCCCTCCCCCCCCCCACCCCCACCCCCACCCCCACCACCACCCCCACCCCACCCCACACACACACAACTTTTTTCTTTAGGGACATCTGAAGGATAATGTCAATAACAGCAACCCTCACACAAACAACAACTGAAGCATAATGTTAAAGATAAAATACCCAGCATAAGCATAGCAACCATTCAAAAAGATAGCAACTAAAATGAACACACATGTTGAGATATGTGTTGCAGCACATGAAGGACATTGCTGCATCTGTTATGAGAAAATATACATTGTGAGTGTATACATTATAAATATACTAATAAGGATTTGAATTTTTTGAATTTAGGGTTGCATATTTTCTGACTCACCTTGTATTACTGTGTTTATAATCCCAAGTAAAGTTATAAAAGGAAATAAATAAATGCAGAAACAAAACCCGAGAGGAAGAAGCTAAGCAGTCAAGGGTAAAAGGTAACACATATACAAGATATACACGAAAATCAGTCCCACATAAAATCATTAGACCTCCATACTGGTATGTGGATCCATTACTGTTTTTTAATTAAATATTACCTGTTGAACAGAAGAGTTTTGAACAATAGCTATGACTGAAGTTGTTATTAATCAGTGAATGTCTGAGAGCAATTTTACTAAAGTTATCTGTGTGTTTCTTTTGGATTCACAAACAACTGTTTTGATATTCAGGAACAAGAGGGAATGCAGATACTTAATACTTTTTTATGATTATGTAATAGAAATGAAAAGCATATCCACACGCATCGACTAATTTAATGGCACTCACAAGCATAGACTAATTTAATGGCACTCTATGAAATATCAACAAAGTACAGCTGTTCCTAAAGATGGAGAACCAACCAAAGTGATGGCTGTATGACTGACACACACACACACACACACACACACACACACACACACACAGAGAGAGAGAGAGAGAGAGAGAGAGAGAGAGAGAGAGAGAGAGAGAGAGAGAGAGAGAGAGGAGATATGGAGTGTCTGCAGGGATGTAGGAATACATTCATTAATTTACATGGGATGCAGCAGAAACTTTATTCAGGCTTGTTAGCTGTTTTCAAAAGGTGAAAGTCCATTGAACAAGAAGGGATGCAATAAGAAGGTACCTGTTGTCTCACTTGAAATCTATACAAAAATTAGTGACCACCTACCCAAATTTTCTGTCAGAACATCTCATTATGGAGCTAACAAAGTAAATTACCTGTATGCAGGAGGGAAGCTTAAGATAATGCACAATTTACTTTGTGAGGAATATTCTAATCTTAAAGTAAAATACATGTTTTATGTTGATTATTTCAGTAAGAACTTTGGCTATAAATTTGGTAGACTACATATTGATATATGCACATCTGCTAAGAGCTTCAAGTCGAAATAGTCTTTACAATCATCACAAAACAACAAGCTAATACTAACAAACAAACCAAGTATTCACAAGCAATAAAGTCAAAAATTTTGTGCTTTACTGAAATTGTGCACAGAAACCCACTGATCAGATGATACACTCTGTGTTGCATTTGACTACATCCAGAATTTACCTCGCCCTCATATAACTGTTCAAGTAATATTGTACCTAAGGCATCAATGGTTACACATATTTATACAACACATAACCTCAGCACAAAAGTTGCAGGTTTAAAGTGGGTCATCTGACAATCAGTCCTATCTCACCAACAAGATTAAACCCGGGATGAAGAAATTACATTTGCACATTGATGTATGTCTGGGCTAAAATAGGAACCATTGGCTTATTCTTAACTGATTGGTTTTGGTTGAAGATAAGTGATTTGAGGAAATTATTCACTTCTGCCTGTCTTGTGATAACAATTTTGGTGTTTCCAAGAAAAAAAAAATGAAGCAGTATTACAGAATCTATTCTCCAAAAGAACACTGTGCAATAATTTTCTAACACAAAAAAGGATGATGTAAAAATTTAGAAAGGAACTGACATCACTGATGTGGATGCATGTTGCTCTGAGCATAACAGAAAATCAAGTATGAGTGACGAAATCAACAGGGCACTTCTAAAAGCACAAAGGTGATGTTACCATCTGTGTCAGTATCATTCTGAAGAATGGTCACTCATTGTTTGGCTGCTATAATTTGGCTGTTTAGTATTTGTGAATTTAGTGCAAGCTATCTGTAATATGATTAATTTTAGTGTCATAATTAAAATATACTTCATAAAAAATAAGGAACCAGTTCATGTTTTCTTTAAAGACATTGGCACATACTCCATGTATATTTTCTTCTCATTCTTAGACATAAATTTGTTCATTTTGGAACAAATGTAATAAGCCAAAAGAGTTAATTTTATGAAGGATTTCATGATGCCTTCCTTCAGGTGCCATTCTCTTTATTTCATGTACGATTGTACAATTTCAGACTTAGGCCATTTTCAAGTATTTTATGGATGATTTTTTAGTAATAAATTATGCCTTGTATGTCGTTGCTACTTTGACTCCATGTTATGCTCATAAAATAAATCCGAGATGTTTCACTTGAAAATGGCCCAAGGCCATAATTGTACAATAGTAGATGATATAAAGAGAATTGCTGCTGAAGGCATCATGAAATTTTTAAAAAAATTCATCTCAGCTGCAGACCCTATCACATAGAAAATTATAGTTAATTTTATCTTTGCTTAGAGGTTCTGCTCATTTAATGTTGAAGGGAACTAATTCCCTTTATGTATTTTACCAGTAGAAGTGTAAGTAACATAAAAAACAGATTACGTTTACTTCTAAGTTTGCAAAGCAGAAAGTAAGAAAAATGTGTGTATACATATATTTAAGGTTGTTATTTCAATAAAATTTTATACATTTTGTTCAAATTTCTGATTTAACTGTTATTATACTAAAATACTACTGCAGTTTTCACAGAGAAGATATGAGGGTGTTGAAAGTTAAGTAAAATCAAAATACAATTAATTGAGTTTTCTTTGTTTTTACATGGATATTCTTTCACCACTTCGTAACTGATCTCTAGAAAAGTGTAAATATTTTGCTGTAACTTGAAACCTCACCAGTGCTGAAATGTTGTTGTTGTTGTGGTCTTTAGTCCAGAGACTGGTTTGATGCAGCTCTCCATGCTACTCTGTCCTCTGCAAGCTTCTTAATCTCCCAGTACCTACAGCAGCCTGCATCCTTCTGAATCTGTTTAGTATATTCATCTCCTGGTCTCCCTCTATGATTTTTACCCTCCACACTGTCCTCCAATACTAAATTGGTGATCCCTTGATGCCTCAGAACATGTCCAACCAACCAATCCTTCTTCTAGTCAAGTTGTGCCACAAATTTCTCTTCTCCCCAATTCCATTCAATACCTCCTCATTAGTTACGTGACCTACCAAACTAATCTTCAGCATTCTTCAGCAGCACCACATTTCGAAAGCTTCTATTCTCTTCTTGTCTAAACTATTTATCATCCACGTTTCACTTCCATACATGGCCACACTCCATACAAATACTTTCAGAAATGACTTCCGGACACTTAAATCTATACCCGATATTAACAAATTTCTGTTCTTCAGAAATGCTTCCCTTGCCATTGCCAGTTTACATTTTATATCCTCTCTACTTCGACCATCATCAGTTATTTTGCTCCCCAATAGCAAAACTAATTTACTACATTAAGCATCTCATTTCCTAATCAAATTCCCTCAGCATCACCCGATTTAATTTGACTACATTCCATTATCCTCGTTTTGCTTTTGTTGATGTTCATCTTATATCCTCCTTTCAAGACACTATCCATTCCGTTCAACTGCTCTTCTAAGTCCTTTGCTGTCTCTGACGGAATTACAATGTCATCAGCGAACCTCAAAGTTTTTAATTCTTCTCCATGGATTTTAATACCTATTCCAAATTTTTCTTTTGTTTCCTACACTGCTTGCTCAATATACAGATTGAATAACATCGGGGAGAGGCTACAACCCTGTCTCACTCCCTTCTCAACCACTGCTTCCCTTTCATGTCCCTCGACTCTTATAACTGCCATCTGGTTTCTGTACAATTTGTAAACAGCCTTTTGCTCCCTGTATTTTATGCCTGCCACCTTCAGAATTTGAAAGAGAGTATTCCAGTCAACATTGTCAAAAGCTTTCTCTAAGTTTACAAATGCTAGAAACGTAGGTTTGCCTTACCTTAATCTATTTTCCAAGATAAGTCACAGGGTCAGTATTGCCTCACGTGTTGCAACATTTCTACGGAATCCAAACTGATCATCCCCGACGTCAGCTTCTACCAGTTTTTCCACTTGTATGTAAAGAATTTGTGTTAGTATTTTGCAGTTGTGACTTATTAAACTGACTGTTTGGTAATTTTCACATCTATCAACACCTGCTTTCTTTGGGATTGGAATTATTATATTCTTCTTGAAGTCTGAGGGTATTATGCCTGTCTCATACATTTTGCTCAACAGATAGTAGAGTTTTGTCAGGACTGGTTCTCCCAAGGCTGTCAGTAGTTCAAATGGAATATTGTCAACTCCCAGGGCCTTGTTTCGAATCAGGTCTTTCAGTGCTCTGTCAAACTCTTTGCACAGTATCATATCTCCCATTTCATCTTCATCTACATCCTCTTCCATTTCTGTAATATTGTCCTCAAGAACCTCACCCTTTAGACCCTCTACATACTCCTTCCACCTTCCTGCTTTCCCTTCTTTGCTTGGAAATGGGTTTCCATCTGAGCTCTTGATATTCATACAAGTGGTTCTCTTTTCTCCAAAGGTCTCTTTTCATTTTCCTGTGGGCAGTATCTATCTTACCACTAGTGATATATGCCTCTACATCCTTACATTTGTCCTCTAGCCATCCCTGCTTAGCCATTTTGCACTTCCTGTAGATCTCATTTTTGAGACATTTGTATTCCTTTTTGCCTGCTCCATTTACTGCATTTTTGTATTTTCTCCTTTTATCCCCAAGAACCATGGACCTTGCCATTGGTGGGGATGCTTGCGTGCCTCAGTGATACAGATAGCCGTACCGTAGGTGCAACCACAATGTAGGGGTATGTTGAGAGGCCAGACAAATGTGTGGTTCCTGAAGAGGGGCAGCAGCCTTTTCAGTAGTTGCAGGGGCAACAGTCTGGATGATTGACTGATCTGGCCTTGTAACTCTAACCAAAACGGCCTTGCTGTGCTGGTACTGCGAACAGCTGAAAGCAAGGGGAAACAACAGCCGTAATTTTTCCCAAGGGATGCAGCTTTACTGTATGGTTAAATGATGATGGCGTCCTCTTGGTTAAAATATTCCGGAGGTAAAATAGTCCCCCATTCAGATCTCCAGGCGGGGACTACTCAGGAGGACGTCGTTATCAGGAGAAAGAAAACTGGCGTTCTATGGATCGGAGCGTGGAATGTCAGATCCCTTAATCGAGCAGGTAGGTTATAAAATTTAAAAAGGGAAATGGATAGGTTAAAGTTAGATATAGTAGGAATTAGGGACGTTCGCTGGCAGAAGGAACAAGATTTTTGGTCAGGCGAATACAGGGTTATAAATACAAAATCAAATAGAGGTAATGCAAGAGTAGGTTTAATAATGAATAAAAAAATAGGAGTGCGGGTAAGCTACTACAAACAGCATAGTGAATGCATTATTGTGGCCAAGATAGACATGAAGCCCACTCCTACTACAGTAGTACAAGTTTATATGCCAACTAGCTCTGCAGATGATGAAAAAATTGAAGAAATATATGATGAGATAAAAGAAATTATTCATATAGTGAAGGGAGACGAAAATTTAATAGTCATGGGTGACTGGAATTCGGTAGTAGGAAAGGGGAGAGAAGGAAACGTAGTAGGTGAATATGGATTGGGGCTAAGAAATTAAAGAGGAAGCCGCCTGGTAGAATTTTGCACAGAGCACAACTTAATCATAGCTAACACTTGGTTCAAGAATCATAAAAGAAGGTTGGATACATGGAAGAAACCTGGAGATACTGACCAGTTTCAGATAGATTATATAATGGTAAGACAGAGATTTAGGAACCAGGTTTTAAATTGTAAGACATTTCCGGGGGCAGATGTGGACTCTGACCACAATCTATTGGCTATGAACTGTAGATTAAAACTGAAGAAACTGCAAAATAGGTGGGAATTTAAGAAGATGGGACCTTGATAAACTGAAAGAACCAGACTTTGTACAGAGTTTCAGGGAGAGGATAAGGGAACAATTGACAGGAATGGGGGAAAGAAATACAGTAGAAGAAGAAAAAGTAGCTTTGAGGAATGAAATAGTGAAGGCAGCAGATGATCAAGTAGGTAAAAAGATGAGGGCTAGTAGAAATCCTTGGGTAACAGAAGAGATACTGAATTTAACTGATGAAAGAAGAAAATACAAAAATGCAGCAAGTGAAGCAGGCAGAAAGGAATACAAACGTCTCAAAAATGAGATCTACAGGAAGTGCAAAATGGCTAAGCAGGGATGGCTAGGGGACAAACGTAAAGATATAGAGGCTTATCTCACTAGGGGTAAGATAGATACTGCCTACAGAAAAATTAAAGAGACCTTTGGAGATAAGAGAACCACTTGTATGAATATCAAGAGCTCAGATGGAAACCCAGTTCTAAACAAAGAAGGGAAAGCAGAAGGGTGGAAGGAGAATATAGAGGGTCTATACAAGGGTGACGTACTTGAGGACAATATTATGGGAATGGACAAGGATGTAGATGCAGATGAAATGGGAGATACGATACTGCGTGAAGAGTTTGACAGAGCACTGAAAGACCTGAATTGAAACAAAACCCCAGGAGTTGACAACATTCCATTAGAACTACTGACGGCCTTGGGAGAGCCAGTCCTGACAAAACTCTACCATCTAGTGAGCAAGATGTATGAGACAGGTGAAATACCCTCAGACTTCAAAAAGAATATAATAATTCCAATCCCAAAGAAAGCAGGTGTTGACAGATGTGAAAATTACCAAACTGTCAGCTTAATAAGTCACAGATGCAAAATACTAACGCGAATTCTTTACAGACAAATGGAAAAACTGGTAGAAGCCGACCTCAGGGAAGATCAGTTTGGATTCCGTAGAAATATTGGAACACGTGAGGCAATACTGACCCTACGACTTATCTTAGAAACTAGATTATGGAAAGGCAAACCTATGTTTCTAGCATTTGTAGACTTTGAGAATGCTTTTGACAATGTTGACTGGAATACTCTCTTTCAAATTCTGAAGGTGGCAGGCATAAAATACAGGGAGCGAAAGGCTGTTTACAATTTGTACAGAAACCAGATGGCAGTTATAAGAGTCGAGGGACATGAAAGGGAAGCAGTGGTTGAGAAGGGAGTGAGACAGGGTTGTAGCCTCTCCCCGATGTTATTCAATCTGTATATTGAACAAGCAGTGTAGGAAACAAAAGAAAAATTTGGAGTAGGTATTAAAATCCATGGAGAAGAATTAAAAACTTTGAGGTTCGCCGATGACATTGCAATTCCGTCAGAGACAGCAAAGGACTTAGAAGAGCAGTTGGACGGAATGGATAGTGTCTTGAAAGGAGGATATAAGATGAACATCAACAAAAGCAAAACGAGGATAATGGAATGTAGTCAAATTAAATCGGGTGATGCTGAGGAAATTAGATTAGGAAATGAGACACTTAAAGTAGTAAAGGAGTTTTGCTATTTGGGGAGCAAAATAACTGATGATGGTCGAAGTAGAGAGGATATAAAGTGTATACTGGCAATTGCAAGGAAAGTGTTTCTGAAGAAGAGAAATTTGTTAACATCGAGTATAGATTTAAGTGTCAGGAAGTCGATTCTGAAAGTATTTGTATGGAGAGTAGCCATGTATGGAAGTGAGCCGGCCGAAGTGGCCGTGCGGTTAAAGGCGCTGCAGCCTGGAACTGCAAGACCACTACGGTCACAGGTTCGAATCCTGCCTCGGGCATGGATGTTTGTAATGTCCTTAGGTTAGTTAGGTTTAACTAGTTCTAAGTTCTAGGGGACTAATAACCTCAGCAGTTGAGTCCCATAGTGCTCAGAGCCATTTGAACCATTTTTTTTATGGAAGTGAAACATGGACAATAACTAGTTTAGACAAGAAGAGAATAGAAGCTTTCCAAATGTGGTGCTACAGAAGAATGCTGAAGATTAGATGGGTAGATCATATAACTAATGAGGAGGTATTGAATAGGATTGGGGAGAAGAGGAGTTTGTGGTACAACTTGACTAGAAGAAGGGATTGGTTGGTAGGACATGTTCTGAGGCATCAAGGGATCACCAATTTAGTATTGGAGGGAAGCGTGGAGGGTAAAAATCATAGAGGGAGACCAAGAGATGAATACACTAAACAGATTCAGAAGGATGTAGGTTGCAGTAGGTACTGGGAGATGAAGAAGCTTGCACAGGATAGAGTAGCATGGAGAGCTGCATCTAACCAGTCTCAGGACTGAAGACCACAACAACAACCACAATTAAATTCAATTTCTCTTTTGTTACACAAGGATTTCTATTAGCTCTCATCTTTTTACCTACATGATCCTGTGCTACCTTCACTATTTCATCTCTCAAAGCTACCCATTCTTCTTCTACTGTATTTCTTTCCCCCATTCCTGTCAATTGTTCCCTTATGCTCTCCCTGAAACACTGTACAACCTCTGGTTCTTTTAGTTTGTCCAGGTCCCATCTTCTTAAATTCCTACCTTTTTGCAGTTTCTTCAGTTTTAATCTACAGTTCATAACCAACAGATTGTGGTCAGAGTTCACATCTGCCCCTGGAAATGTCTTACAATTTAAAACCTGGTTCCTAAATCTCTATCTTACCATTACATAATCTACCTGAAACCTTCCAGTATCTCCAGGCTTCTTCCAAGTATACAACCTTCTTTCATGATTCTTGAACCAAGTGTTAGCCATGATTAAGTTATGCTATGTGCAAAATTCTACCAGACGGCTTCCTCTTTCATTCCTTACCCCCATTCCATATTCACCTACTATGATTCCTTCTCTTCCTTTTCCTACTGTCGAATTCCAATCACCCATGACTATTAAATTTTCGTCTCCCTTCACTATCTGAATAATTTGTTTTATCTCATCATATGTTTCATGAATATCTTTGTCATCTGTGGAGCTTGTTGGCATATAAACTCGTACTATCTTGGCCACAATAATGTGTTCATTATGCTGTTTGTAGTAGCTTACCTGCATTCCTATTTTTTTGTTCATTATTAAAACTACTCCGGCAGTACCCCTATTTGATTTTGTATTTATAACCCTGTATTCACCTGACCAGAAGTCTTGTTCCTCCTGCCACCAAACTTCACTAATTCCCACTATATCTAACTTTAACCTATCCATTTCCCTTTTTAAATTTTCTAACCTACGTGCCCAATTAAGGTATCTGACATTCCACGCTTTGACCCATAGAATGCCAGTTTTCTTTCTCCTGATAACAACGTCCCCCTGAATAGGCCCCGCCCAGAGATCCGAATGGGGGACTATTTTACCTCTGGAATATTTTACCCTCCAAGAGGATGCCATCATCATTTAATGATGCAGTAAAGCTGCAGGCCCTCGGGAAATATTACAGCTGTAGTTTCCCCTTGCTTTCAGCCATTCACAGTACCAGCACAGCAAGGCCATTTTGGTTCATGTTACAAGGCCAGATCAGTCAATCATCCAGGCTGTTGCCCCTGCAACTACTGAAAATACACACAAAATTCAAGCTTTCCCTCTCCTTCCCTCTTTCCTGATGAAGCAACCGTTGGTTGCGAAAGCTTGAATTTTGTGTGATCATTAATACGGTACAGCCTTGAGTACTTCCAGTGATGCAACTTTTATTTCCTCAATCATTGAATATCTTCGTCCTGTCATAGGTCTCTTCAGTTCTGGGAGTAGGAAAAAGTTGCAGGGGGCCAAATCCAGTGAATATGGTGGATGGGGCATGATTGTCATGTTGTTTTTGGCCAAAAAATCTCTCACAACCAATGATGAATGAGCACATGCATTGTCGTGATGCAGAATTGTTTTTCCACAGTTCCTGACATTCTTTACATTTTGTTTCTCACAAATGGCACATAACATCAAGATAATACTCCTGACTGACCGTATGCCTTTGAGGCAAAATTTCATGATTCACTCTGCCACAGTAATTGAAAAAAAAAAAAAAAAACAGTGAGAAAAACTTTGTCATTTGATCGAACTTGGCATGCTTTTTGCAGTCTTGGCTCTCCGGGATGCTTCCATTGGGATGACTGGGCTTCGATTTCGACATCATAACTGTTAACCCATGTTTCATCACCAATTATGACCCTTTTGAGCAAACCAGGATCATCATTGACGTCATTCAAGAAGTCCTGAGCAATGCTCATGTGACATTTCTTCTGATCAAAATTGAGAAGTTTTGGAACAATCGTCACTGACACACCTTGTGCCCAAAACACCCCAAAAAATTGCATGACATGAGCCGGCTGATATATCAACATCCTCAGTAACTTCTCTTATGCTAATTCAATGATTTTCCAAAACAATTTTCTTCACAGCTCTGACGTTACCATCTGTTGTTGATGTGCTGGGCCGTCCAGAATGAGGTTTGTCATTGGTATCTTCTCAGTCATCTTGGAAGAGCTTGTATCACTTGTAAACATTTTTTTACTTAGAGCAGACTCACCGTATGCCACTGTCAACATTTCAAATGTTTAAAAGTGCTTTATTCCATTTTTCACAAAAAATTTTATGCAAATTCTGTGCTCCATTTTTTGTAATAATCGAAAATCACCGAATGCACTAAAACATGTCTAATCTTTTTACCTGTAAAAAACCAATGAAGTATGCTGTACACTTGAAACTTTGAACATACGTTCGGGACATGTGTACCAACATAACAAAAAAGAAAAAAAAGATTGCGTATCAAATGTACATTGCCCCCGCAATTTGAAAAGTCATCTTACTTTTTGAACCGCCCTCGTACATTCCACTGTGCATCACCAGTTATCCTCGCCGATGTTTGGTGAAACAATGTGTTACATGTTGTTTGCTGCTAAACTGTGTGATGAAAGAGAACTATTTATGAATGTAAACCAAACATGTTTTTCTTCAGAAACTTTAAAACGATCATGTAACTGTAAAATTGCAGTTTTATGACATGTGTAAGATACTAAGAAAATTACCAACTCCCCTATTTTCATGATAAGTATCACCAAAGGATGTGTGTATCATCAACTGTAAAATAATACAGGTATCTAATTTTACATGCAAAGTTCTTGTGTATGCCTTATGATACCTTCCTTGAAATTTATATGCAATCCCAAATTTTCCTTTGCATGCCTTTTATAAAAATATTAATAAACACATTATGTTGACCAGTACTTTGGTTTATTTGCAGTATAAATAATGTAAAAAAGACAATTTAAAAAAAGTTTATTCATAGGGATTCGACTCAATGATACTCTGATTACCACTCTGCACTCATTCTCCTGTGCCAACCGCTACCTGAATATTATGCTAACATAAATAGCTCATGCCTCACCCAAAATTGCTACTTATCTTCTAAATGATTGGCCATCTGGAACTCACACTTCTGTCACTTACCTTTCTGACAAGCTCTGCACATAGCATAAATTTGGACGTAATAGGTGACAACTATAGTTCAATTCTTTTATCTTGGCGGCTCGCGCATGCCCGCCTAGACGCGGGAGATTGCTGCGTTGCCAGTTGCACACGACGCACGCGCCAAGAGAAGCAGCGCCATAGTATAGCATAGTTCGCAAGCTTACGTTTAGGGGGGAGTGCGCAGTTCATGAAGTAAAGCCATCACGGCCGCATTAACCCTTTCACTGCTACAAAGACGTGCTCCCTGCATTCCGCGCTGTGGGCGATTTTGTCACTGCACTGCTCGCCTGTGCAGACACATTGTGTTCCGACTGCTTTGACACTCTTTATCATTTGATTCCACAAAAACTATTTGGCTCAAAAATTAGATTTTTACCTATCTTCTTGACTGATACCTTCCCCCCATAAATGATTTAATTTTGTTTCGATGTTCAACGCAGTTATTACGCAGCATTAAATATAGTAAACCTTTGCACGAAATTTTGAAGAATTTGCAGAGGTAAAGTCCATAGAGTATACTTTCCGGATGGTCGATTTTAGTTGCCACAATGTTGAGAATGAAATGTGGACAAGATACCTATATATTTCATTTAATTTAAGTACCACATAAGTGTCGTATGTAATATTGAGAAATATTCCACCTTTCGCGACTGTAACAAAAGTTTTACTTACACTGGGCACGTTTGGCTTTATTTTAAAGCACTTCAATCAATCAAAAGGAAGTAGACAAAATACATTAAACAAAACTGTGGACTTAGAAAAACATTAGGACTCGAATATACCATCTGTCAGTGAAGTGCTCAGAGTTATGTCAAATATAATTTTGTGTGTGGCACACACAAACAGCATTTATTTGCTAAAACACTGATGAGCCAACACAAACATTGAATATTGTGCTACCGCAGCACAAAACTACGAAAGGTGACTTGGCAATGGAGGACACAAAATACAGTCCTCTTATGATGCTTCAAAAGAGAGAAACGCGTCTGGTCTAAATAAGTCGCTTATTACAGTTGCAGAAGAGGGATATATTTCAATACCATTGGTAAAACTGCGACTGTGGAACAAAAACAAGAAATAGAACATGAATACCATTGTGTATGTGCCATACCTTTCACCGATGGAAGTGCTTTAAAATAAAGCCAAACGCGCCGTGTGTAAATAAAACTTCTATTACAGTCGCGAAAGACGGAATATTTCTCAATATTACATACGACACCTATGTGGTACTTACATTAAATGAGATATTGTTATACAGTAAATATTATATGAAATTTAGGTATCTTGTCCACATTTCATTCTCAATATTGTGGCAACTAAAATCGACCATACGGAAAGTATACGCTATGGACTTTTACCTCTGCAAACTCTTCAAAATTTCGTGCAATGGTTTATTACATTTAATGCTGCACATCAAAACAAAATTAAGTCATTTATGGGGAGAAGGTATCAGGCAAGAAGACGTGTAAAAATCAAATTTTTTAGCCAAATAGTTTTTGTGAAATCGAATGATAAGTGTGTAAAAGCAGTGGGAACACCATGTGTCTGCTCAGGCGAGAAGTGCAGTGATGACAAAATCAATGCGGGGAGCACGTGTCTGCAGCAGCGAAAAAGTTAATGAAGAGGCAAAGCACTAGAAATTTCATTCAAACAAATAAAATTCGTGAAGTAAGGCACTTCAATATTGTTTTTAAATAAAGAAAATATTAAGCACCGCGGAGGGATTGAACTCATATCCTTTCACTTGGCAGCCCAACACCTTCACCGTTCCGCTACCTCTGCTCATCGAACAGTGTAACTCCATAAGGACTCTAACACCTCACGCAACTACTTATAAACACTGTTGGTATGACTATGAATTACTCACGCTTCGTCGAAGTACAATAGGAAATAAACAATTACCGCTGTTCTTTATTGCGAAAAAGCAGTTCGTGAGATTGAAACAAACACCTTTCCTTGATATCGCCTGAATTAGGAGTCTTATTGCTTGTTTGGTTTAATTAACTAATAGAATATGAAGCAATTGGTATAAAGAATGCTTTTTCCGAACTTTCTGTAACAGAAAGTCTGCTATCAAGGCATTGCTTTTGTTCTATTACTTTATTTATGACTGAACGTTTCTAAAACTGAAGACACTCGTCCGTGCTCTGCACTGCTGTCGATATCTGGCAACGTCATTCTCTGTTCATTGGCTGACTGTGTTTTGTGACGTCAGATGCGCAGAACGAACCTAAACTCGGCCGCCAAGATATATGACGCGCACTTTAGTCCTCTTGGAAGTACTATTGCTTTGCTGCTTCTGGCCATTACTCACTCAAAGGACTTAAGTATTATTAACTATCTGCAACTGTTGCTAATTCAAACTGAGTCAGACAACTGGCACTTTGGCAGTGGGTAACTGCCCCATAAAGTCAGACAATGCTACACGAATTCTTGTCAATCGGTACTAACAGCCTCAGCAGGTCCTGTGGATAGCTTCTGTTTACACAGTACTGGTGGGTTGCTGCTCATGCCAAGGATTTGCAAATATTTAAAATATTAATGAGCACTCCCCAACAAAGGAAGTTACTTTTCACATATACACAGAAGTGTGCAAAAAAATGACTAAACAAAAATCTGTATACAAAGTTTCACGGTGAGAGATGGGCAGCCACTACGCTCTGAGGAGACAAATGTTATATCCTCATTGCTAATGATAAATTGATGGAAGGTGACCAATGGTATCTGCTGCTGTAGGAATTTGAACACGCAAGCGAAAGATTAGTCAACACATGTGCACATTAACTAAATATGTTGTACTCAACTTGTGGGTGGAAAATTGCTACACTGTTGACAACTTGCGGCAGCCATGGCTAGCTACATGCAGAAGCCTGACATGGGCAAGCATCTATTTACACTGAATGTTTGCTGGTAGGGCTAACTATCAGCAGCTCGGTGTAATTTTCAGCACCAACTAACGACACAGAAGTTTATCTTGTACTAGAAGACTGGTGCCCGGGTGCCCACCACTTGTAACACTGTGCTGGTGGCCTTCATTGGTCAGCAGGATGGAGATTCTTCATTGGTAGTAATGTTCAAAACACCACTCATGGCACCCACAGGAATCTTCAAGGTGCCGACTCCAGCAGTATTGATAAGCTACACTACTACACAAACTAGGTACAGCTGATTGCTGGTCTATGACTGTACTACAGCTATAAAAAATACCCAACAAGGTGTAAACTACATAAATATAGTGTGATCATTCTCTTCACAAAGTAATGTTTGATAAACATTTTATTTGCAGTAACACAATCTTATATGATAATTTCAGATTTGTTGGGTTTGGAAAATTCACCTGAAACTTCTCCGCCTTCATGCAATATATGAAAAAGGTTAACAGTGTTTAGAGACAGTTTTTTGCTACAAAACTTGCATAAAGTTAAGAACATAAGTGTCATAAAATATGAATTTGACAAATATTTAACCCTATGCATTTACCTTCAGCTGTTACTTCAGAACTTTATGATTATTAATGTGCTGCCATTAACTGAAGGAACTGTTAGCTTGGCACTTGACTTGTCCACAGTAAAAGTTGGTGCTCAAGTCTCCAAAGATTGTGAGAGATTGAAGCTAATGTTCAAACAGGTTGACCCTGGTCTAAAGTGGGACAGATGCCAAGGCAGAAAAGATTTATTTGCACATCATACTCAAATTTTAAAGGAGATAAAACATTAATGCAACATAATATTATTATTTAATTAAAAATAAGTTTTTTGCATGGAAAAGGTGAGGAGGGAATGGAGGCCAGGACCTGTGGTTTTTGCTGTGCCTAGGACTCTAATCAATCTAAATCCACTACTGGCTATTTTGACTTTCATTATAACAGTGTGGGCATGCACTTTAGAAATACAAATACTGTAGGGACAACTTAAATTTCAAGAGTTATAAAAGAACTTTTTATGTTTATCTCAAAACTTTAAAAATTTGACTTAGTACATTTCAACAGTAACCAACTCAATTAAAAAGCATATCTTTCTCTTTACACAATTTTTAACAGCTAATTCATTATATGTCCCCTTGAAACAGATAGAAGATCTATTGAAATAATTAAAGGCAGCAACTATTGAACTTTTACTGCACCACCTAACAAAGAAAATCTAACTATTCTGGTAATATATAAATAATTATTTTTAAAAAATCATTTTGTGCATTTCTTGAAAAATGCATAAGACTACTGCCACTGATCAAATTATAGGTTTTTCACTTTTCTGTACACATGATAGTTGGTGGAATTCTATTTGGATAAAAAAAAATACACACAGACTGCCTGGAATTTGCAAATAATATTGTAATATTGTCAAAATCATTAGGAGATGTGATTAATCAAATCACCCAACATGCAAGACAAGCACTGTAGCAGGTTTACAGATTTCTATCTGGAGGATACGGCATATAATAAGCAAAAGACAGTTTCTCAATTGATGACATTACAAGGACAGAAAATTCAGAAGATAGAAAGATTTAAATCCCTAGGAGTATGAGTAGAAACTCGTTTGACAGAAATGTAAACTAAGAGAGCACAAATTAACAAGATGAATTTAGTATACAAACTCATTATGAACAGGTATAACAACAAGAATCTTTTGGTCAACGCAAAATTAAGACTTACCAGAAAGAGGTTCACCATAAAACCTCGTACATGGCAGAAAGTCTGAATCTTGTAACAACAGGATACTGGAGAAGGTAAAACTTATGGAATGAATAATTCAAATGATGGGATTTGGGCCTAGAAGAACAGGAGACAGTCTATGTAGAAGACAAGTGAACCAAGAACTGTATACCCAGCTATAGATGATCTGACATCATGAAGAAAAGGTCTAGTCCTTTTTGCACATCATTGCAGTGGACAAAGGGAGTTTGACACACCACATATTGAAGTTTCTAGGGAACAAGAGACTCAAAGTACTCTGGATCTAAAGGGTACGGGGGATATGGAAGATACAGGAATACAGGAGCAGAGATTTCTGACAGGATAACTTTCAAGTAAAAAGTTGAGATTTTCATGGGTTTCCAGATCAGAATCTATCCATGACAAAAATATAATGACCAGAATAGTGAAGAATGTTGTGAAGTATGAGAGTTAAAGAATATTGGACAGAGATAAAAATCATAAGAAAAAAAGCTTATCTGAATCAATAGGGTCATCAGATGGTCAAAACAAAAAGAAGAAGAACAAAATGAAGAAGAATAAATTATCCCTCCGGCAGGTGCACATTTTTTTATTGCACAAGCAGTTGCATGGCGCATTTTATGTGCCACTTTTGCTGCTCAGTTCTATAGTTATTTTCATATGCTCTCATGCTAGTATTGATATTAATTAGTTTATTGTTTTTAAGGGTAGATATAGTATCACTCAAAATGATATTAATAATATCAAAATAACAGATTTTATTGTGCAATTAATACAAATAATTTATCATTGGCACAATGGAAAATACTATGAAATAATGCAACATATCTAGCCAAGAAATGTCTATACACTGTTGCTCATTTATAGTGGGAAAGAATGTTTCATTATTTAACATGGCTGTTAATTATACTTTATCTAGAAAAGTTGATGTACATCAAAACACATAAATGACATAGTTCTAAAAAATCTATATCCCACTGTCAGTGTTAAAAATTAATATATTCATAGTGTATGCCTACAGAAACCATACTATAACAGCTTACTGACAGGCCATGTTCACTACTTAGTAATTTAAAGAGATGTCAAGATTCAAATCACTAATCATCTGAGTCTGCAGGTGTAACTTGACACTTTTCACAGGTGTAACTAACAGTCATATGCTTCCTGCAAACAAAACTATTAAAAGAATCACACTTTATTGTTGTGTCAATATTCTTGGTCCTTCCACAAATAGCACAGCATTCCTGTTTCTTAGCCGAATGCTTCTCAGCTTGCTCAGATGTTGTCTGGTACCTTTGGAGGAACAGCAGTATGTCCTTGGGAAGGCTCTGAATTTTGGCTCTTTCTATTAGATGTGGTTTCATGAGGTCATAAGCCAGGTTCTTCAGAAATACTCTTCTCGCAACCTTTCGATTTTGTCCATTTGAGTAAAAAAGGATCTGGGCGTTGATACCAGCAATTTCCATTAGAGCGAAAAAGATTACCAAAGGCCACCTTCTTGTTATACAAGCCACAGAATATGTGCCGCACATCTGGTTGACTGGATCAACATCACTCTTAGTGGCATTGTAATCTAACACAATCTCTTGCTTTCAAGAATCTTCATCGATAGTACCTGAATCATGCATAGTTTACAACAACAAAGCTGCCGTGTTCTTCTTCGGTACGTATGAAACCAATCGTTTTTATATCCGAAGAGAAATGAACCAGGTACTCAGTTTTTCTTAAGCAGGAATTCCAAGGGAATTTCTCATTTATTCTTTCTGAGTGTCCCAATACATGTAAGTCTTTTACCTAATAGCGACATAGCCAAGGGGCAACTTGTATAGTAATTCTCCATAGTTATATTCCTGTTGGATACCTCTATATGACTCACAAGTCTGTGAAGTATTTCAAACACTGAATTTGAGACTGCATAAGGTTGCTCATAAAAAGTGTTTTTACATCACAAAGTGCAAATATCACAATGCCGTATTTCGCAGGTTTGTTGGGGATGTAGTGCACAAATCCACAATGACCACAAAAAGCTTGAACTTTCTTGTTAATGGTTACCAACTCACTGATGCTGTACGTAGTTTTGCTATTGGTTACAAACTAACCCAGAATCGAATGTACTGTGACCAACTTATCAGATATTTGCCTCTATTCTCTTGTGCTTTTATCATTGAAACAAAAACAATGCAGCAAGAATAGAAACTGCTTGTATCTCATCACAGCTCTTCCAGTTTCAATTCCTGATCCATTGGTATTCCACAGTTACATTATATTCGTGAGGTTAGCTTTCTTTATTCTGAAGAGATAAAGTAACCCAAAGAGTGCAAGTATTTCACTTCTCGTCATTTCTTTTTTATCTCTCAGTCTCTGACAATCACAAAATTCTGGTTTGAGTTGAATGTATTTGTTTGTGTATTTCACAATAGTATCGATCATTTCCATGTTAATTACCTCGAGGAGTCCAGAAATCTCAGTTGTTACATCCCTGGCATTTTTGCCTTCTCCCTTTGCTTGTGGCAGAGCTATTTCTTTTACTCCATTTAGAAGTTTTGCCTCTTCTCACAAACCAATCACCAGTAGCACCTGATTGGCAATTATTGTCTTCATTTTTGTCTCACTAGTACACTTTCAGTGTCATGATCGCCATGAGTAATTACCTCCACCATATCATCCGATATAGTGTCTACATCTTTTGTAAAATCTGGATCTTCATTTATGAGCCATTCAAGTTCCTCATTAGTTAAACACTTTCTTGCCATAAAATAAAAATTTATCTCAAACATGGGCCATAGGAATGTTGCAAGTGAAATAACCCTTATGTTCGAAGAAGTAAAAAAATACTTACATGACCAGTCGCGCAATGTACTGAGTTCACTAGAAGTGACAGCATTACACTAAATTCTCCGTTTAACAAATTCCTTAGCATCGACAATTATTGCACCGCACATAACAGTCGTCAGAAGAATAATGAAGGAATACGTCAAGTTTCAAGAGTCTCCACTGTTGCCAACACGTTGGATACACCGATTATTTAAATTTGGCGCACTCTGTGTATCGGCATACCTGCTTGAGGGTTAAGGTCAGCCCTGTCATGGGCAACGCTCATATGGCCCACCTTCACAGCATCACCTGCAAAAGTTCTCAGTTGAAGTCCTGGTCCATCTATCAGGAAATTTTTAGAACAGTGCAATACTCCACTGTAGTCCAACAGCTAAACTATTTTTCTGTTACATGCTCTCTTCCATGGGTGCTAGTCCAGCAAGGGACATAGCAGAGCTTTTTCTATTTTCAAAATAGAAGATAGGTGCTGACAAAATCGAAGTTGCGGAGGCAGGTAATGCATCAAGTCTGGTTAGCTCATTAAGAAAGTAAACGTCCTGTGGAAGGCAAGCATTTTTTATTCAGATAACCCTGACACCAACACCTACATCCTTTCAGGACTGCAGCGTGAATGGGATGAGTGTTTGCATTGGCTAACATAGTTTGTCAGGCAACACCTCAGTAGGATGTTTAGTGCAAGGAGACATGACACTGTTCTTATGAATACTGATACAAGGAGCTGTTACACAAAACCAGTTTCAGCTTATTTTCCTTAAGTGTACACAAGTATGACTTTGTGAAACCACTGCTCTCCTAAGTTAAGCTTGCTTAATAACATGTACAATGGTACTTACCTGGCAAATAATTAATAGCAGCACCTGTGTTAGCTAACTGTACATACTGTGAAGGGAGACAGGGGGAAAAGCCACTTGGTGATAGTTGTAACTACATGCCTTATGTATCATAGGGAGCACTAGGATTACTGAATACAATTGAATTTCTATTTACTGCTTGAATTTAAGGCTGTATATGAAGTTCAGTTAGAACGATTATTAATAAGTTACATATTGGCACTAGCATACCACGTACCTGTATATTTCAGGCGCTGTCGACATTACTTTGAAACACAATACCAGCAGCATCCATTCCCATAATGGACCCACTATGTCCATGTCAATCATCATGCCTCTCATTCCACTGTAAAAATTCAACACACAAGGTGCTGTGAACAGGTGAAATTACTTTCATCCAGCCACAACTGTGCATTCTTTGATTGCTCTGGAAGAAGGCACATCATACTAGAACACATGAAATATTCATTTATTACATAAATGAATAAAAGAATTACTTAACTTTGTCACAACTTCTTTGCCACAGGAGTGCTGGATAATTTACAACTGTCATGGACCAGCAAAGTATCACTTGATGCACTAATTAAGAACTGTTCTCTTGAGGTACAAAATCCAACATTTACGGAGTACATTTCATCAGAAGCTTTAACTATCACATTGGTCCTGTACTGCGATGACTTCTGTAGCTGAGGTCTTGAACTGGCTTGACACTACATTGACTTGGTGTGAAGGCATTGCTATGGTGAGAGGCTGGCGTGGTCTTCAAGAGCGCCCTCCATATATTGTCATGGATCACAGTGAGCCGTCATAAATGTCTGTGTTATTGATTCACATTGGCAACTTTGGTGTGGCAATGTGATCCCGAATGATGCCACAGAAGCTATACTACGAGTGCTATTATGGAAAACTTTAGAGGACCATTGGAAGAGGCAAGTATCAGAGAAGTAAAATATACATGGAAAACTGAGAGAGAAGATTCAGGAATGCACAAAATGAAACAAAACAAGCTCTTGAAAACAATCAATGCAGAAAATAAAATTTTACATGGATAGATAAAAGCATCTGCTCACCAAGCAGAGCAGGAGAAAACATTTATAAAAGATATGGACACGCATAAGCTGTCAGAGCCAGCGGCACCTCCTTCTATCGGAAGGGTTTAAGTGAAAGGAAAAGAGATACAGGAAAAGGACTACTGAGTTTTAGGAAATAGGGCATTACAGAAAACCCCTCTAGAACCAACAGTCAGGGGAGACTTAATGGATGAGGTGAAACAGATAAACTGAGGTATGGTACCTGCAATGGACAAGATACTGAAAACCTGAGAACTTAAAGGTGGAAGATAGGGTACTAAGCAAAACAGAGATTACTGAAAAATATCATGCAAGAGTTAATAAGAATGGAAAGCTAGGTGCTGTATACATGGTAGAAAGGTGAGGGAGTAGGAAAAAATAGACAGGTTAGAAAATAAAAGTTATAGAAATAATGTAAGGGAGTGAAGAATAGGAATAGTTACTGAAAAGGAATGCTGTGACCACTGAAATTAACATAAATTTAGACCAAATGAGTGGCAAGAATAAAGCACATGTTGCAACATCAGTTCCCACCTGCAGGATTCCAAGAAAATGGTGTAGCATATGTTGTGAAACAGGCACTGAGGTCACAGCTGGCGTGTGTGGTAAAACAGACACAGAGGTCATGACTATCTTGTTGTAGAGCATCCTCTGCAGCAGAATATTGTCTGTTGTCAGTATAGGAGGAGGAGGAAATTAGTGTTTAACGTCCCGTCGACAACGACGTCATTAGAGACGGAGTGCAAGCTCGGGTGAGGGAAGGATGGGGAAGGAAATTGTCCATGCCCTTTCAAAGGAACCATCCCGGCATTTGCCTGAAGTGATTTAGGGAAATCACGGAAAACCTAAATCAGGACGGCCGGAGACGGGATTGAACCGTCGTCCTCCCGAATGTTGTCAGTATACACCCTCTGTCTATGCCCTTCCATCCTAACAACAACAGAGTGTGATAAACAATGTTTACATAAGAGCTGGTACATGACATGTTGTTTCACAGGTAGTTCTCCCTTTGATAGCACTTATTTTGCCTGTTACAAGGCTGGTCTAGATGGTGGTAAGACAGTGCATCAGACAAGTCTTACAGCATGGATGGTCACAGGTGGAGGACCCAGACAAAAGGCTACACTGAGTGTGATGGGAAAAATGTCAGACAGAACAGACCTTATTTCAGGGAGTGGTTTTTAGGAAGTATTTTCCATGAACTTTCTCTACTGCAATTTATTGTTGTATTTTTTTCTATCATGTTTTTCAGTTTTCTGATGAGAAAAACTCACCTCCTCTTGCCCACTCATTACCCCTTCTTAAACTGTTGTCTGTTCTGAAGATTTTTGTCAAATTTTACTATGTTTTTCAACTGTTCTGATCTTTTTCCTTGCTTTCCATCCTTTTTTCCCTCTCATTTTCCCCATTCTGCTTCTTTTTCACCACTCCCAGCATCTCTTATACTCCACATCCTCCTCTTATATCATGATGAACTGTGTCACATATTATATTTGGTCTTTCCAAAACCTGCTTTTGCTCTGTCTAAATTAAGCTCCTATATTCTGTTCCTTGAAACACACTTGTCCCTGGGAGTTATTCCCAAGTGCTTACTTTGAAAGTCCCTTTTTCTGTATGTAATCCCTCTCTTCACCTGACACTTTTAAAGTTCAAACACAGCAAATCTTGCTCTTGTCCAGTGAATACCTACAAACATGCTTACTTTGAAAGTCCCTTTTTCTGGATGTAATCCCTCTCTTCACTTGACACTTTTAAAGTTCAAACACAGCAAATCTTGCTCTTATCCAGTGAATACCTACAAACATGCTGAGTCGCGATAGGCACAACAAAACGATTCACACAATTATAGCTTTCAGCCATTAAGGCCTTTGTCAGCAACAGACACAAAAACAGTGTGGTTTCAGTTATCTGAGGCTGCAGATGTGTGTGCAAGTTGCATTTGTGTGAGTGTGGGTGTGTATGTGTGTGTGTTTGTGCATCTGTTGCTGACAAAGGCCTTAATGAATGAAAGCTATAATTGTGTGAATCTTTTTGTTGTGCCTGGCATGTCAGCATCTCTACTATATGGTGAGTAGCAACATTCCTTCTCTAATATTGTTACATTCCATCCTGGATTTCCCACTGTTTGATATATACCTAAAAATTTTCATTTCACCAGACTTCTCTCCCCCTATAAAATCCTGCATTTATCTGCCTCTAATATTTCCTTGGATAGTATAATCTGGCAAGCCAACTACAAACTAGTCCACACGCCACTTCAAAAAGCTACCCTACCTTCTCCCAAACTACATCTCCTATGATGTTTCTGTCACCATCCCTCTCCAGCTCCCTAAACAGTCGTGCCATCAGCTACAACTTCTCTCCTATAAAATGAGACTGGCAAGTGTGCTTAACACCCGCAGCCTCCCAGCATAGAGGTAACTCAGCATTCCAAGAACAAGCATCAACAGTACAGGATTCTCAACCTCTCCACTACGGCCCTCTTTCCTCCTGAATTATCCGTATTATCCAAGGGTCTCACTTTCAGTCCTAAACCTGCATTTCATCGTGCTGCTTTAGTTAAGGAGCTACTTTCCTTCACATGTAATGTCAACTGAAAATATCACTTTGCAACCAAATCTCAAAACTTTTATAGAAGTATACCTGACACTCAACCCTGCCTTGAACTGTTTTGACCAAGATCCAACTTTATCCACCACTACTACCTCAAAATCATCCAAGAATTCTTAACATGTATTGCTGCATCACTACCCTTTCTCATGTCACTGCAACATGACCCTCACCTGTCCTCTACAGATTCCAGATACTTTGTTTTCTGAAAATTGATGACTGCATTATTATCCTCCCAGTGGACAATATGTCTACCGCTGTGATACTTGACCAACAGGAATATGTAACAGAGGGCCTACACCATCTTTCTGACACTTCTATGTACAGCGTCCACCATTAAGATCCCAGCCTTGTGCAATACAAACTTCAAATCTCAAGCTCCTCACAAGAATAACACTTCAGTCCATAGAAATTCATACCCCACAAAAACCACGCACTCCCACTTTTTACCTTCCTTCTAAGATTCCCAAATCCAATCTCTTTGAGCATCCCATAGTTGCTGGCTTCAAAGCACCCCCGAACATTTCTCAGCCTTGGTTGATCAATACCTGCAAGCTGTTGTACAAAGGCTAGCCACCACACACCTGTCTTGTCACCACTCATACCACCCATCTCCCTCTGTACCAACAATTCCCATGTATATGGTCTGTTTGTTGCTGAACATTATTTCAACCAGTGTGCACCTGATTCCAAACCTCTGACATCATTCCTGCTCACCTTGATAAACTTCATGCTTACAAATGACTATTTTAACTCTGAGGGGCAGACATGCAAACAGATTAAGGGTACAGCTGTGGGAACCAGTATGACTCCTTCCTGTGCCAACCTTTTCATGTGTTGCTTGGAGGAGGATTTCCTGGAAGCCATAAGCCTTCAGTCTCTTGTTTGTTTTAGAATAGAATATAATAGAAGTTTATTGTCTCGTAACATACAATTTCAAGCCATTGACTTAACACTTTGCCATCTGCATGTCTTGTACAAATTTATTTGCTTGGTGCTGGCAATGCTAATTCAGAGTACTTGGCTTGTCGCCGGCCATTCTTGACATTATTAGGAGACTTTAAATTGGTAAGTTTTACTAATTGCATCAATTGTTCTCATAAGTTCTCAACCCTGTTCCCCTACTTTCATGAAATTTCAAAGATATGCATATGTAAATAAATGCAAAATTTGTTTGTTTCATATATTTGTTTATTTGCATTGTCTTTGGTACTAAAATGTAAATGTCATGTGACTAGGGCCTCCTGTCGGGTAGACCATTCGCTGGGTGCAATTCATTTGATTTGACGCCACTTTGGCAACTTCACATTGATGGGGATGAAATGATGATGATTAGGACAACACAACACCCAGTCCCTGAGTGGAGAAAATCTCCTACCCAGCTGGAATTGAACCCAGGCCATTAGGATTGACATTCTGTCGTGCTGACCACTCAGCTACCGGGGGTGGACATCTTTGGTACTTAGTATTTCTCTTTCATATGATATGCAGCAAACTATCTCCAAGGTATAATGCAACTTCACAAGACTTGCAAATTAAGTTTGTTGTTCTTCTTTTCTTTGTTTTTGGAACGTACATGGCAGTTTCTTCATTTTTGTTTATTCATTTTGGAAATAAGTATTAGTTGGTGTTGCTTTATGTGGCCGGAAAGTCTGTCAACCGGATCATAGTGAGACATATGCGGTGTAGTGGCAACCTCCAAGTTTTGCTCAAAAGCAGGTACATTGTCTTTTATCCATGAAACAGAGACTTTTAATAAAATAATTGTAAAATCAGGGACTCTTGTGCTCTGTATTGAAATATTGGCATGTACGGAGTGCATTAAATAATGCACAATTAAAGAGGTACATGCAAACACTTTTTGATCATTTTATAGTTTGTTGTATATAGGATAATAACTCAAATATTGGCCTGCCCGATCCACTCCTTTCACATATTTGTTGTACTCTAACACACTTTCAGGTATTTTTGTTGTTTAATTGATTTTTCTGTATTTTCTCTGAGTGTCAGTCAAGTGGAATTATGTACTCTAGAGATCATTTGTATCATTTTAGTTTTTGAAGCTCTCCATACCTGCGCGAGTACTGCACCTTTCCATTGATGACAAGCTTCAAACATGCTGACTTTTGCGCACTTTAAATTTTCTGGAAATCCTGTCTGAATCGGTTGCGGGACATCGTTTTGCAAAATATCAGTGTGTCTATCAATGGATTCATTGACCAATAATCATTTATCCTCACGTTTTTTGCAGTTCCCATAAGGATAGCAAGCCCAAACCATTTTCTAAGTTTGGGTCCCGTAATGTCGACAAATTTGGCATTTTTTTTTTTTTTTTTAAATATATATCCAGTTTCCTTCTATAGCAATTTTGACTGTAGTACTGTTGAGTTAATTGCTAATATATTCAAATAGATTGTTCCCAATATGTAATTCTATGATATCTTCAATGCTCTGTGTATCTCTGGGAAATATGTTTGGACCCGGAGATCCTTCAAATTTATTATTGGTCCTCAGTAAATCAAAGTCTAACCACTGTGCACTGTCTTCTTCTTCTGATTCATCCACATCAGCTGGCAACCATAGCATTCACTTAATTCTTCTTGGATGTATTGCACTATCTTCCAACAATTCTGATTCACTTTCAGTTTTTTGATATCCAATGTCTTCTTCCCAATCGGCCAAGTCGTCCAGAGCGTCAGACAAGACGTCTGCGCATTCCTCATAAATAATCGTATCGTCTCTTTTGCCTGCCATGATGAAAGGGCACAAGTACATATAAAAACAAAAAAAACTTGTTGATCTATGGAACTTATTGTTATCTCAACTAAGCACCAACATAATGCAAAAGTCACTAAAGTGCTGTGGCCAGCCACTGCATAATACTCTGCTCACAACACCACTGTGGTGCCGCCGGCCACTGAGTGATACTATGCACAAGACACCACTGTGGTGTCGCTGGTTGTTGACTGCTATTTTGTGCACAACACCACTGTGGGGTCGCTGGCTGTTGACCACTATTTCGCGCATGACATCACTGTTGTGTCACCGGACGGCATAGTGTTAATGTATAGGAGACTCCTCAAAAAACTGGTTTTCAATTTTCCATATAATATCAGTAATATAATATATGATACTGAATAATTAATTAATTAAGCAATTAATAATTTTTCTTCAAAAGTAACAAACTTTTAAAAATTAACAGTCCTAAGTAATTGCTCTCTCATGCTCAAATTTTCAGGTTCTCATTTATGAATTCTTCTATTGAATAGTAACATTTCTGCATTAGTTCTCCATGTAAGGATTTTTCTCAGTATTTCTAAATTTATGTTGAGGTGTTCTCTTCCTTTCACTTTGGTATAAATTCACATCCCATATAATGTGGAGTTTGAGTATAAAGTTTTAAATGGTGGGTGGGCAGCATAAAATTATTTTGATTTCTGGTGTTGTAATCATGTTGAAAATGATTTGCTACAAATAAATCAGGGTTACTCTGTACAAAGATAATCAGCTCATATAGGGTTACACTTAATATACTTAGATTTTTTAAGAGTGAGTGATATGATTTTCTTAACCACACATTGTGCATGGTTTTCTGAAGTTTTAGTATTTGACACATATGGTTTGAGTTACCACAAAATACAATTTCATACCTTATTACTGACTCAAAGTAGTGGTGATATACTACTATTCTTATGCCCATACTGGTAGCATTGTACAATATCCTAATTGTCAATGCTTAGCTATTTAAGTTATTTGCAAGGTACTGTATATGTGATACCCATGATAGATTTTTATCTAGTTGCATTCCTAAGAATTTCCTGCAAATCCTGGTCCCTGTGACTGACCTGAATATCATTTAATTTTGCTTGTTTTGTTTTAAAATACAATAATTGAGTCTTCTCCATGTTTAATTTTAACCTGTTTAAATCAAACCAGGAGTCTAATTTTTCTAAAAGTATTTAATACAGTTTGTGGAATTTGTCAGAAGCGTTACTTTCAATTATTACAGATGTGTCATCTGCAAATGAAGCTGGGTGATGTTCAGAATTAAGTGGCAGATCATTTATGTACAACAGAAACAGAATGGGATCTAAGACAGAAGCCTGAGGTACTCCATTTGAAATAGTTTTCCTCTCTCTGATGATACAACCACTCCTAATCTTCAGTTGGTTAGATAGGACTTAAAACTATTCTAATACTGTGCCCCTAATTCCATACTTTGCCATTTTCCAGAGTGTCAAGGAGTGATTCACACTATCAAAGTCCATTGATAGGTCACAAAAAATTTCTGTGGCATGCTGTCAGTTGTCTAGAGATCTGCTAATTTTATCAACAACTTATAGCAGATACTGTGGTTTTGCCTTTTTGAAGTCCATACCGAATTTTTGAGATTAATTTAAATTTTTCTATGAAATTTTGAATTTTTTTGGTGACTACCTTTACAAACATTCTTGATGGTGATGGACCGACAGAGACTGGGCGATAGTTCCCCATATGTTATTTTGTGCATTTTTTGAATAGTGGCTTAACTACTGCACACTTCAGTGTATCTGGAAAATAACTTACTTGCAGGGACTGATTAACTATTGTAGTTAGTGGCTGTGCAATTATTTTAGACAGTATTTTTAACCTTTTTTTTTGTATCCCATCCCATCCTGCTGATGTTTTACATTTTAGCTATAGTATCAAACTTTCTATATCTTTTAAATGTACTGTAAAGTTCACCTTCAAATTGCTCACTGTTGAAGAAACTTACATTGCCTGGGTAATCTTCTACATTGGTGTGTTTGGATATATCGATGGCATCTTTGCCATATGAACTCGTAGTGAGGCTGGCATGTTGAAATTTTTGGAGTCTCTACATATGTTCTACCAATTAAATGTTGTGTAGTAGCTGTAGCGTAAATACTGTACACCCTTCCAGACTGGTATGACTACCACCAAGTTATCAGGTAGGATGAATAGGCATAGACAGAGGGCACACAATATGCTGTTGCAGAGCATGCTCTATGGCATGACAGTTGTGACCTGTCATGTACCATCTGAATTCTCCCTCCTGACAGCAGTTTCTCAGAACTCCACTACTGGGAAATGGCACTCTGTTCTCACCACCCGTTGTTGTTGTTGTGGTCTTCAGTCCAGAGGCTGTTTTGATGCAGCTCCACATGCTACTCTATCCTGTGCAAGCTTCTTCATCTCCCAGTACTTACTGCAACCTACATCCTTCTGAATCTGCTTAGTGTATTCATCTCTTGGTCTCCCTCCACGCTGTCCTCAAATGCCAAATTTATGATCCCTTGATGCATCAGAACATATCCTACCAACTGGTCCCTTCTTCTTGTCAAGTTGTGCCACAAACTCCTCTTCTCCCCAATTCTATTCAATACCTCTTCATTAGTTATGTGATCTACCCATCTAATCTTCAGCATTCTTCTGTAGCACCACATTTCGAAAGCTTCTATTCTCTTCTTGTCCAAACTATTTATCGTCCATGTTTCACTTCCATACATGACTACACTCCATACAAATACTTTCAGAAACGACTTGTTGACACTTAAATCCATACTCGATGTTAACAAATTTTTCTTCTTCAGAAACGCTTTCCTTGCCATTGCCAGTCTACATTTTATATCCTCTCTACTTTGACCAACATCAGTTATTTTGCTCCCCAAATAGGAAAACTCCTTTACTACTTTAAGTGTCTCATTTCCTTCTCTAATACCCTCAGCATCACCCGACTTAATTCGACCACATTCCATTATCCTTGTTTTGCTTTTGTTGATGTTCATCTTATATCCTCCTTTCAAGACACTGTCCATTCCGTTCAACTGCTCTTCCAAGTCCTTTGTTGTCTCTGATAGAATTACAATGTCATTGGCGAAACTCAAAGTTTTTATTTCTTCTCCATGGATTTTAATACCTACTCCGAATTTTTCTTTTGTTTCCTTTACTGCTTGCTCAATATACAGATTGAATAACATCAGGGAGAGGCTACAACCCTGTCTCACTCCCTTCCCAACCACTGCTTCCCTTTCATGCCCCTCGACTCTTATAACTGCCATCTGGTTTCTGTACAAATTGTAAATAGCCTTTCACTCCCTGTATTTTACCCCTGCCACCTTTAGAATTTGAAAGAGAGTATTCCAATCAACATTGTCAAAAGCTTTCTCTATGTCTACAAATGCTAGAAACATAGATTTGCCTTTCCTTAATCTATTTTCTAAGGTAAGTCGTAGGGTCAGTATTGCCTCACGTGTTCCAACATTTCTACGGAATCCAAACTGATCTTCCCCGAGGTCGGCTTCTACCAGTTTTTCCATTCGTCTGTAAAGAATTCGCTTTAGTATTTTGCAGCTGTGACTTATTAAACTGATAGTTTGGTAATTTTCACATCTGTCAACACCTGCTTTCTTTGGAATTGGAATTATTATATTCTTTTTGAAGGGTATTTCGCCTGTCTCATACATCTTGCTCACCAGATGGTAGAGTTTTGTCAGGACTGACTCTCCCAAGGCTGTCAGTAGTTCTAATGGAATGTTGTCTACTCCCGGGGCCTTGTTTCGACTCAGGTCCTTCAGTGCTCTGTCAAACTCTTCACGCAATATCGTATCTCCCATTTCATCTTCATCTACATCCTCTTCCATTTCCATAATATTGTCCTCAAGTACATTGCCCTTGTATAGACCCTGTTTGTATTCCTTTTTGCTTGCTTCATTTACTGTATTTTTATATTTTCTCCTTCCATCAATTAAATTCAATATTTCTTCTGTTACCCAAGAATTTCTACTAGCCTTCGTCTTTTTACCTACTTGATCCTCTGCTACCTTCACTACTTCATCCCTCAGAGCTACCCATTCTTCTTCTATTGTATTTCTTTCCCCCATTCCTGTCAATTGTTCCCTTATGCTCTGCCTGAAACTCAGTACAACCTCTGGTTTAGTCAGTTTGTCCAGGTCCCATCTCCTTAAATTCCCACCTTTTTGCAGTTTCTTCAGTTTTAATCTCCAGTTCATAACCAATAGATTGTGGTCAGAGCCCACATCCGCCCCTGGAAATGTCTTACAATTTAGAACCTGGTTCCTAAATCTCTGTCTTACCATTATATAATTTATCTGATACCTTCTAGTATCTCCAGGATTCTTCCATGCATACAACCCTCTTTTATGATTCTTGAACCAAGTGTTAGCTATGATTAAGTTATGCTGTGTGCAAAATTCTACCAGGTGGCTTCCTCTTTCATTTCTTACACCCACTCTTTCTTGTTTGGCAGTCCCCAACAATCAGTTTTTCCTTCTCATCCTGTCCAGTATGCCTCTTCTGGCCCAGGGTACTGGACCATTTTTTCTGTAACTCTTTCCATTTCCTAAACCTTGCCAGTCCTTTTCCTTCATCCATCTTCTCTTCCCTTCAGCTCTTCTGCAGGAGCCACTGGCCCTGAAAGCTTGTGCATTTCCATATCTTTTATATGTGCTTACCCCTGCTACCACTTGAAGAGCAGATTTTTTTCGATCCACATTATATTATATTTTCGATACAGGTTCTTGAATATTCAGGGAGTGCACTGCACCAATAAAATAAGGGAGAATGGAAGAGAGGAAAGAGACAGAACAACTGGTAGATTATTGGAAGAGTATAAGGTCAGTTTAGAATAATTCTGTGTAAAGAATGGTAAGCACTTACAGGAAAATTATTTTATTTTTGTGAAATTATGCAACTACCACCACAAGCCCGTTACACTGGCGTAACAGGCGGAGAGGTGCTACTGTGACATGGCGCATCCCCATGTGGCGGTAGGGGGGCCGGGGTGGGGGTGTCCTCACTGGCTTGCTAGCAGACTTGAGTGAAATAAAATAGCTCTGAGAGACCAAACACAAACCCTCTGGACTAACACTCCAGTTGTATCTCGAGCAATCTTCAGGAAGATCCACCGCTCCAGCCTTGGAAATTTTATCGATTATGAGTGTAAAAGAACACAAATTACCCCATGGAGTAAAATCTCTTGACCTCAGGTCGCAAGCAGGTATTTTGGATTCTGGGGAGCCTGCACTCACTGCTTTTGTTTAATCGAAAGAACCTGAAAAACTCAAATTCAAGAAGAAATATAATATAGGAACACTGAACATTAACTCGCTGATCAAAACAGGAAAACATCAAGAACTGACTCATGCACCTGAACACCATAATATCCAAATTCTGGCACTACAAGAAACTCACTACACCGATGAAAATTTGTTTGAAACGGGCAATTACAGAATTTATAAAGGAAAAACAGTGGAGTATATCTTTGGAAAATGCCCTCTACTGGGTACAGCCTTTATTGTTAAAAGAAATATAACAGGGTCCGTAACAAACTTCAGCTCTACGTCCAACAGGCTCTCAACATTGACGATCAAATGTAAAAACAAAAGGTATATGCTAGAAAAGGCTCATGCTCCAATAAATATTGTCAATAAAAAAATCAGAACAAAGATTTTCTGGGAAGAACTAGAAGACACTATTCAGAAGATTCCAAAGGAAAAGTCATCATTCTGCTCAGGGACTTAAATGCACAGCTCAGCAAGGAAAAGAAATACAAAAACATCATTAGAGAATACCCAATGGATAAGAGGACAAACAACAATGGAATAAGACTTGTGGAACTCTGCCAAATCTTCAATCTCAAAATTATGACTAAACACTTCAAGAAACATCCCAAGAAGATGAAGACTTGGAAAGCACCATATCAACTCCTTGGAGAGCTCCAAATTGACCACATAGCCATTTCTAGAAGAGAATTTAAGACAATTCAAAATATCAAGGAACAGGTAGGAGCCAAAATAGATACAGATCACTATCTTGTTAAGCCTAAAATTAAATTCATCCCAAATTCAGGAAGAAATAATAATAAACCTATGAGAAAGCGTTTTGAAACCAAGAATATTGAGGCAGATACACAAAATTATTTCAAATCAAAATTGCAAAGTGAGACTTGGGATGAAATGAAGTCTCAAATGATGAAAGCGGGAGAAGAATCTCTTCCAACCAAAACTAAACACAAGAATATCTGGTGGAATGAAAAGTGCAATGAAGCTTTGGAAAACAGACAAAAGCTATGGCAAAAATTTACAGTGAATCTGACACAAAACAACCTGGAAAGGTTCAGAGAGGGTAGAAAAATAGCCTCCTACACAATCAGAAGCGAAAAGAGACTGTGTGAAAGACTATCCCTTCAACAAATACAGGTGTACTTCACTCAAAAAAAATCCAGAGACTATTAACAATCTTTCAAAAGACACCTGAAAAGTTACAAACAACCCAGTTTAAATTTTCGTGACAAATCACGGAAATTAGTTACAAATGACCAAGAAAACTGCAACATTTTAGCATACTATTTCGGAGACCTTCTCAACTGTAAAGAGCCTCCAGAGAAACTGGAATTCAAAACTCCAGAAGAAATCCCTACAGAATCACATCCACCATCTCTAAATGAAGTCCGGCAAGCTATAAAATCCCTCAAGAACAACAAATCTTCTGGTGAAGATGGAATCACAGATGAACTTTTGAAACTAGGTGAGGAAAAAGTAGCACTACACTTTGTTACAATTATGAAGGAAATTTGGAAAACTGAGAAGATCCTAGAAGAACGGAGGACAGCACTTATACATCCACTTCACAAAAAGGGTGACAGATCAGATGTGAACAGTTACAGGGAGATTTCCCTTCTATCTGTTCCATAGAAGGTCCTTTCCAAGATATTAATAAATAGAAATGAACCAGTTCTCGATGCACAGATAGGAGAATACCAAGGTGGATTTAGAAAAGGGAGGAGCTGTTTGAAGCAAATTATTAACTTTAAAAACATAATTAGAACTAGAGATGGGGGATGCACTCTTGAACTAATTCATAGAGTTGAATCTTTCAAAGGAGTGAACAATCAGTGATTCAGGAAAAAAGAACGGTAGCTCCAAACGTTTCCGACGGCAGAGAGAGAGAGAGAGAGAGAGAGAGACGGAGCATATCAGCGGCGCCTCTGCTGGTCACAGCACAGTGCACGCCACACAACACAGCCAGCGCCGGCCTCTGCCCTGCTTCTACCTTGGCTGCCTGCATTGTGCAGTGCCCCATTGGACTTTGTGTTTCACATGTGCCGTGCCGTCTCTGTGCGTCGTCTGCCGCGCGCAGTGTCTGGCGCAGCTTGACTTCGCATCGCACTCTGTCGGCGATCGTTTCAGTCGCACGTCCTGCCCTCTGGGCAGTTGATGCGAGCAACAGGACAGAGAGCCACCTAGCGGATAACATAGGAACTACTTGCAACAACCTGCTCGCAAGAGAACAGACGATTTGTCTCGGAGCGGGTGAGTTCACCGCTCCCCCCACCCTCGGAACTCGCCCGCTCAACGCTCACTCCACCGTCTCGACTCTAGCCAGAGCGTTGAGCAAAGCGACTCAGGTGTCACTCTGGTCTCTGCGGTCTCGGCTCACGCAGTAATACAGCTCGCGGCTCGACCTGCTCGACTCAGCGGCTCTGCATCGGAGTTCGTCTCTACTGGATATTGTTCTTCGTAGTAATACCGCTACGTATATTACATTATTATGTTATGTATACATCATTTGTTTTTATTTTATTTTTATTTGTTTAAACTGATTAGATTAGGTTCCTGACGACTCCTCTTACTACAGGATTTTTATTATGGACACTCGAATTTACGCTTTAATTACGAGCGAACCGATAAACGTATCGCAAAATGTGATACACCAATATTTTCCTTGTTTTATTCTGCGTAAGGCTATATGCAGCACTTTCGTTTTACAGTCAAATTTATAGTTTTTTTCTTATTCTGGTACGGATTTTGCGATTTTAGGCGTCTTCGGAAGGAAACGTTCACTTTAAAAATATATGGCTTGCGATGTATTTGTATGAGGTTAATGAAATTTTAATACATTGTAGCCAAATATATTGTTAATGTAAATCTGAAGTTACAACATTTTCCGATCACCCAAAAAACCACGATACTGCAAAATAAATCAATAATCAAAAACTTTGTCATGTCGTGGAAATTTCAATAAACAATAGAAAATTCTTACTCATTATCTGTGTTACTTCAAAATAGGATCAAATAAGATGAAAATACAGGTATAGTAGTGGAATAAACCAAGTTTAAAGGGCAATGTGCCTTCCATTTATTTTCTATTGTAAATGAGTGGTGAGTCATGAAAAAGAGCTAATTCATTTCAGGGAGTGAACAGTTCTGATCCGATCTCTGAAAAGAACAGTTTTGCCCATCTCTAATTAGAACACATGCTAGTCAACCACATGTTACGACATTTATTTATTTTAGAAAAGCATATGAGTCCATAGACAGAGAAAGCCTCATTAGAGCTCTGGGGGAATTTTAAATTGACAGAAAAACTAGAGAGATAGTAAGGCAAACATTGACAGATACCAAGTCCAAAGCCAAATTTCGAGGCAAGATTTCTGAACCTTTTAAAATCCAAATGGGTTTGCAACAAGTGGATGGACTCTCCCCAATTCTATTCAACATCGCTCTGGAAAAGACTATGAGGGAGACATTGGAAGAATATGCACAACAAAAAGTAAGGGGATTTTTTTTTTTTTTAGGATCAGTTAAAGACCTTATGATACATGCACTGGCTTTTGCAGATGGTATTGCTCTCCTATCCACAAATATAGCAGATGCAATTAAACAAATACAAATCACAAGAAAATACTAAATTCATGTCTAACAAACATAAGGAAATCAAAGAATTGCACACAATTATTGGATGTATCGAAAGGCTCAAACACTTTAAATATTTGGGAGAAACAATAACGGATAATGGCATAGAGAAAGAAGCTGTCAAACTTCAAGTAGCTATATTTAAGAGGGAACACATTTTCAAAAGCTGTACAACAAAAAATGCCTGTCTTGAAATGCAAAGTTATTACACTATAATACAGTGACGAGAACAGAAGTTCAGTATGCAGCAGAAACACTCTCCCCCAAGAACAAAGGACTAATAGATGAGCTCGAGAAGTAGGATAGAGTAATTCTGAGGAAGATTCTTGGTGGGGGGGGAAAAAAAAAAAAAAAAAAAAAAAAAAAAAAAAAAAAAGCATTGGTGAAAAATGGGTAAAGATGAGCAATGAGAAGATCTACCAATTTATTAAACCAGTCACAATGGAAATGAGAAAGAGAAGGCTGATGTTCTTTGGTCATCTGGTGAGAATGGATGATGGTAGATTAATGAAGAAAATCTTCAATATAATTCAACAGAGCAAAACACCCAACTCTTCTTGGTTGCAAGAATAAAGAAAGACCTCAGTGAACTTGGACTTACAGAAATGGACGCAATGAATAGGAACAAATACAGAAAGGCAATAACTGAATTCAAGGTTTTTCAGGAGACTCCAAAACCGAAGACCAACAGGAAACTAACAGCTGAACATCTGGAAAAAATGGCAGCAGGCAGAAGAGCAGCCTGAGAGAAGAGAAAGAAAAAAGTGAACATTAAATAAAATTTGTAACGTGGTCCTTAGTTGGCCAATTCGTGTAAATAAAGAAATAAATAATGCAATTAGCAAGTGATAAAAAGATACAACCATGTTCCTCCATTCCAAATATCTCCATCTTGAGTCTGGCAAGTACAAAACAGAATATCATATGGAATTGTTGGCTGGGAGAGCTCAAGGTGTAGTTTCAGCCACCTAATTGGAATGGGTTTTCTCCTCAGCAAACAGTGGCCACTTTCCTAGCAATACATAAGAGTTGTATCTTACGTGTAGCTGTTGATTGTATGTATGTATAGTGCGGTGTCATATTTGTGCTGTATAATGATGAGAGAATGGAGAGAGTTAAACCCATTGGGGACATGCACTCCTTTCCAAGGGGGTTGCAGAGTTCTAATGTTCCATTTGATGTGCAGATCACCATCAATAATGTCACAGGACCTCACTCCTTGGGACACTGCCAAATTTTTGGAATTTAATTCAGGGCTTTGATGCAAATTCTGATGACCAGGAACTAGACATCACCGACTCTACTCCTCTAGCTGGCCAAATACAGGTGGCAACAAATTCTTGCACTACCAGGAGTCAAACTGGCTACCTCCAGTTTGAATGCCACTGCACAGGTATGCTTCAGTGATCTGGGCTATGGAGGTGGGATGGTATGTACAAAACATCCACGAGCCTTTTTATTCATACAAAAAGTCTTGAGCCAATGACATCAAGACAAAATGCTTATCTGATTCTTATGTCTGTCAATAAACAATAATTTTAATTTATCACCTTTATTTTTCTCCCAAAAGTTGCATGTCAGGGAAAATATTTTGTTAGTGTTGGTCTGCTTTTTTGACACAACAAAACAGCTACAGCTTATTGTGCCATAGATTTCAAACTTCCACAGTACAACAATGGCAATAAATAATGTTACAAGCATACAAACAGGTAACAGAAAAATTTTGTAGAGTGTAAGGTGGGTTGTGGGCTATGAGGTGGTATTTAACAAAATTCCATATTGGTTGGATAGAACTGATAACTTCAACTCTGAGGACAATGATCTTAACTGGAATTAATTACCATGATTCTCAAATACTGTAATGTCATTCTGATTTTGTTCTTAGAACTGATTTTATTCTGGTAATTGTTATATCCTGTGTTAAACACATAGTTAATATTCAGGGAATATTCTATAACATTGATGAAAAGAAGTATGATGTAAATACTAAATTTTTGTTCTTCCTCGTAACTTTCACACAAACTGTTATGAAAAAACTCATAGCTAGGGCTCCCAAGTTTCCCCACCAAGCACAATGACTCACTCATTGCAGGACTGGACTCTCATTCAGAAGGAACAGGTTCCAAATCTTTGTCCAGCCATCCATGTTTAGTTTCCTCTGGTACCCCTGAATCAATTAAGGCAAATGCTATGATCTGTCCTTTGACACAAACCCATCTCAGTTCCTTCCCCATCCTTGGCTACTGCGACCTTCTGCTCATCTCTACTGATCTTGTTATTAACGTGATTTAAACTGTAGACTTACTTCTTTTATGTGTGTTCATCCAACCAACCTTCCCTATTTCATATCTTTAGAATTTGTTCAGATCATAATGCTCTTTTTACACTGTTTTATCTATTCTTTTATCTCCATTTTTCATAAATTTGATATTCTGACCAAACACTATGTTAAATGAATTGCTAGGTTGTGAAGTGACCCAAACAACAACAATAATAACAACAACCACCATGTTCTGCAGTATCTATGAATCCAAAGGGAGTGCATATCCATTCCTTTATAACATATTACTTACACCACAGTCTTGTGTATATCTGTGATGCATGTTTTGCAAAATAAAGGAAGGAACGGAATTAAAGAGTAAAGTTGTTTTAAGATTGAGGTCATTAATGATAAGCTCGATGTTGATGAGGATGAGTAAGAACAGCTTGTCATTGTTTTAAATTAAACATATACTACTCGAAAAAATTAGGACAACATTTTAAACATCTGCATTATTTTTTCAGGAATATTTGATGTGAAACAGACTTGTCCTAGAAAATCAAATCTTTATTTAATAGAAATGTACATATCTTGTTCTCTTGTCATCACACATGTTGGTGCTATGAGCAGAAACTTAGCACAGTGTCATAAATTAAAGTGGGAACTCTTTCACTTAAGTCACAAAAAAGAAACATTTCAGTACCTGGTAGGCCCTCCAAGTGTCCATACTACTGCCACACACCTTTGAGACATTCTCCTGACAAGTCAGCAAACATTTTCAGTAAGAACCTCTGCAAGCTGTTGCAGGATGAGCCTGAAGTTGTATGTCTAACATATACCATAAATGCTCAGTAAGGCAGGTCAGGACTCAGCAGGCCAGTCAGATGTTTGAATTGCAAGGTCCTGTAATGTTTCCATGGTGACTGTTGCTGAAAGCACTCTTGCATTGTCTTAAACTGGGGACCCATTACAACAAAAGTCTCATGTATGTAATTCTGAGTATTTGAAGGTCCGATTAGCCATCAGCTGTGATGCTACCTCACATTATGTCTGAGCCGCAGCAAAATCTCTCCATTTCCTGGACCACTGCTTCATAACAACATCCAAAACTATAACAATATACATGAATACAAATGTCACACTACATTAGATGAAAGTGGGACTCATCTGTAAATAATACATTGTGCCAGTGACGCAGCTTCCAGTGCCTGTGTTCTTCAGAAAATCAAAGTCAGCCACTCATGTGCTGAGCAGTTAATAGAGGGACATGGCAGCTGCCAGTGCGTGTGTTCCTCAGAAAATCAAAGTCAGTCTCTCACATGCTGAGCAGTTAATAGAGAGCCATGATGAGGTCTTCTTGCTCTTAAACTGACCTCTCAGAGTCTGCTGTACATTGTTTGGTCACTGACACTGCAATCGGTTGCTGCTATTACACATAATTTATACTTTGGATAATTTAGTCACTATATGCAGAGAGGATATGTTGAATTCTGCAGATGATATGATATTGAATATTAATGTAAGTGGTAAAGATTGAGTATTTCATGACTGCTCAAGGCTTATGGTAAGCAAAGACATAGGGTACAGATCAATAGTTTGTGCTTCTTGTGGGTATGGTAAGCATAGGGTCTCTCCTAGAATGTATAAAGTATTAAGTACAATAACTTTAGTACAGCAAATGCTAAAAAGTAGCAGAACAAATCATTATACAGGGTGTTACAAAAAGGTATGCCAAACTTTCAGGAAACATTCCTCACACACAAATAAAGAAAAGATGTTATGTGGACATGTGTCCGGAAATGCTTAATTTCCATGTTACAGCTCATTTTAGTTTCATCAGTATGTACTGTACTTCCTCAATTCACCGCCAGTTGGCCCAATTGAAGGAAGGTAATGTTGACTTCGGTGCTTGTGTTGACAAGCGACTCATTGCTCTACAGTAATAGCATCAAGCACATCAGCACGTAGCATCAACAGGTTAGTGTTCATCATGAACGTGGTTTTGCAGTCAGTGCAATGTTTACAAATGCGGAGTTGGCAGATGCCCATTTGATGTATGGATTAGCACGGGGCAATAGCCGATACGTTTGTATCAAGACAGATTTCCAGAACGAAGGTGTCCTGACAGGAAGACGTTCGAAGCAATTGATCGGCGTCTTAGGGAGCATGGAACATTCCAGCCTATGACTTACAACTGGGGAAGACCTAGAACGATGGGGACACCTGCAATGGACGTGGCAATTCTTTGTGCAATTGATGATAACCCTAATGTCAGCATCAGAGAAGTTGCTGCTGTACAAGGTAACGTTGACCACGTCACTGTATGGAGAGTGCTACGGGAGAACCAGTTGTTTCCGTACCATGTACAGCGTGTGCAGGCACTATCAGCAGCTAATTGGCCTCCATGGGTACACTTCTGCGAATGGGTCATCCAACAATGTGTCAATCCTCATTTCAGTGCAAATGTTCTCTTTACGGATGAGGCTTCATTCCAACGTGATCAAACTGTAAATTTTCACAATCAACATGTGTGGGTTGACAAGAATCTGCACGTCATCAACACAGATTTTCTGTGAACGTTTGGGCAGGCTTTGTTGGTGATGTCTTGATTGGGCCCCATGATCTTCCACCTACACTCAATGGAGCACGTTATCATGATTTCATATGGAATACTCTACCTGTGCTGCTAGAACATGTGCCTTTACAAGTACGACACAACATGTGGTTCATGCACAATGGAGCTCCTGCACATTTCAGTCAAAGTGTTCGTACGCTTCTCAACAACAGATTCGGTGACTGTTGGATTGGTAGAGGCAGACCAATTCCATGGTCTCCACACTCTCCAGACCTCAACCTTCTTGACTTTCATTTATGGGGGCATTTGAAAGCTCTTGTCTACGCAACCCCGGTACCAAATGTAGAGACTCTTCGTGCTCATATTGCGGACGGCTGTGATACAATATGCCATTCTCCAGGGCTGCATCAGTGCATCAGGGATTCCATGCGACAGAGGGTGGATGCATGTATCCTCGCTAACAGAGGACATTTTGAACATTTCCTGTAACAAAGTGTTTGAAGTCACACTGGTACGTTCTGTTGCTGTGTGTTTCCATTCCATGATGAATGTGATTTGAAGAAAAGTAATAAAATGAGCTCTAACATGGAAAGTAAGCATTTCCGGACACATGTCCACATAACATATTTTCTATCTTTGTGTGTGAGGAATGTTTCCTGAAAGTTTGGCCATTTTTTTTTTTTGTAACACCCTGTATACACTCATTAAATTACTATCAGTTCTGTGTGCAAGGGTTAACTGATTGTCTTTATTATTTTGTAATAAGAACACATGGGTGAAATTTGAGAATCCATGCTATGTACTGAAAGTGCGCAATCAAATGCTGACAGTGATAGCAAACAAATTTAAATATGTAGTAAAACAGTGTGATCCCTGCCGCTATTGGATAAGCAGCTGCCAGCAGCAAGTCGTATACTCTTAGCTGACTTATTTGTTACATAGTTTAATTCTTAATTTCTTTGCGTGTTTTTGGGTACTTGCATTGTTTAATTCATAAATTTTGGGCGTATTATAGTATTTGAGAGTTGTAGCATCGCACTTTAGTACCTGAATAGTGTAAATTCTTGTAGTCGTCTGTCTTCTGTTTTTGTTTTGAGCGGCCAGTGTCAGTTGGTCACAGCCAGTGTGCTCCCTGCCGCCGTTGGATAAGCAACTGCCAGCAGCAAGTCGTATACTCTTAGCTGACTTATTTGTTGTTGTTGTTGTTGTTGTTGTTGTTGTTGTGGTCTTCAGTCCTGAGACTGGTTTGATGCAGCTCTCCATGCTACTCTGTCCTGTGCAAGCTTTTTTATTATTATTATTATTATTATTATTTGTTACATAGTTTAATTCTTAATTTCTTTGCATGTTTTTGGGTACTTGCATTGTTTAATTCATAAATTTCGGGGGTATTATAGTATTTGAGAGTTGTAGCATCGCGCTTTAGTACCTGAATAGTGTAAAATCGCGTAGTCTCCTTCTGCCGTTGAGCAGTGTGTCAGCAGTGCGCAAGTAGCAGCATTACTGCATTTACTAGGCAGTCTTGTATTTTAATAACTGTTTAAATTTTGTGTCGAATTGTTTGTGCTCTCTGTAGATTAGTTCAGACGTTCTTTGCACAACAGTTTTTAGAATGGATAGTGACTGCAACTGCTGTGTTCGGATGCGGGCTGAGTTGGCATCCCTTCGCTCCCAGCTTCAGGCAGTGTTAGCTTCGGTCACACAGCTTGAGGCTGTTGCCAATGGGCATCACTGTGGGGGTCCGAATGGGAGTTTGTTGGGGACGGCCAGCTCGTCTCACGCATCCCCCAATCGGACTACAGCTGTGACTGCCTGGGATACTGCCCACATTGAGGCTGACCCCTCACCCATGGTAGAGTGGGAGGTTGTCTCGAGGTGTGGCAGGGGGCGAAAGACATTCCAGAGGGCTGAACGGAAGGCCCCTCCAGTTTGTCTGATGAACCGGTTTCAGGCTCTGTCTCTGGCTGATACTGATCTTCGGCTGGACATGGCTGCTTGTCCTGTTCCAGAGGTTGCCCCTCAGTCTGCAAGATCCGGGCAGTCACAGAGGGTGGGCTTACTGGTAGTTGGGAGCTCCAACGTCAGGCATGTAATGGGGCCCCTTAGGGATATGGCAGCAAGAGAGGGGAAGAAAACCAATGTGCACTCCGTGTACATACTGGGGGGAGTCATCCCAGATGTCGAAAGGGTCCTTCCGGATGCCATGAAGGGTACAGGGTGCACCCATCTGCAGGTGGTCGCTCGTGTCGGCACCAATGATGTGTGTCGCTATGGAACAGAGGAAATCCTTTCTGGTTTCCGGCGGCTATCTGATTTGGTGAAGACTGCCGGTCTCACTAGCGGGATGAAAGCAGAGCTCACCATCTGCAGTATCATCGACAGGACTGACTGCGGACCTTTGGTACAGAGCCGAGTGGAAGGTCTGAATCAGAGGCTGGGACGGTTCTGTGACCGTGTGGGCTGCAGATTCCTCGACTTGCGCCATAGGGTGGTGGGGTTTTGGGTTCCACTGGATAGGTCAGGAGTCCACTAAATGCAGCAGGCGGCTACACAGGTAGCAGGGGTTGTGTGGCGTGGACTGGGTTTTTTTTTGGGTTAGATGGCCTCGGGCAAGTACAGGAAGGGCAACAGCCTCAAAGGGTGTGGGGCAAAGACAGGACATGCGGGGACCAAGCAGCAATCGGTATTGTCATTATAAACTGTCGAAGCTGCATTGGTAAAGTACTGGAACTTAAAGTGCTGATAGAAAGCACCAAAGCTGAAATCGTTATAGGTACGGAAAGCTGGCTGACGCCAGAGATAAATTCTGCCGAAATTTTTACAAAGACACAGATGGTGTTTAGAAAGCATAGATTGCATGCAACCGGTGGTGGCGTGTTTGTCACTGTTAGTAGTAGTTTATCCTGTAGTGAAGCAGAAGTGGATAGTTCCTGTGAATTATTATGGGTGGAGGTTACACTCAACAACCGAGCTAGGTTAATAATTGGCTCCTTTTACTGACCTCCCGACTCAGCAGCATTAGTGGCAGAACAGCTGAGAGAAAATCTGGAATGCATTTCACATAAATTTTCTCAGCATGTTATAGTCTTAGGTGGAGATTTCAATTTACCAGATGTAGACGGACACTCAGCTGTTTAGGACGGGTGGTAGGGACAGAGCATTGAGTGACATTATACTGAGTGCACTATCTGAAAATTACCTTGAACAATTAAACAGAGAACTGACTTGTGGAGATAACATCTTGGATCTACTGATAACAAACAGACTCGAACTTTTCGACTCTGTAAGCGCAGAACAGGGAGTCAGTGATCATAAGGCCATTGCAGCATCCCTGAATATGGAAGTAAATAGGAATATAAAAAAGGGAGGAAGGTTTATCTATTTAGCAAGAGTAAAAGAAGGCAGATTTCTGACTACCTAACAGATCAAAACGAAAATTTCTGTTCCGACACTGACAATGTTGAGTGTTTATGGAAAAAGTTCAAGGTAATCGTTAAATGTGTTTTAGACAGGTAAGTGCCGAGTAAAACTGTGAGGGACAGGAAAAACCCTCCATGGTTCAACAACAAAGTTAGGGAACTACTGCGAAAGCAAAGAGAGCTTCACTGCAAGTTTAAATGCAGCCAAAACCTCTCAGACAAACAGAAGCTACACGATGTCAAAGTTAGCTTAAGGAGGGCTATGCGAGAAGCGTTCAGTGAATTCAAAAGTAAAATTCTGTGTACCGACTTGATAGAAAATCCTAGGAAATTCTGGTCTTACGTTAAAGCAGTAAGTGGCTCGAAACAGCATATCCAGACACTCTGGGATGACGATGGCATTGAAACAGAGGATGACACGCATAAAGCTGAAATACTAAATACCTTTTTCCAAAGCTGTTTCACAGAGGAAGACCGCACTGCAGTTCCTTCTCTAAATCCTCGCACAAACGAAAAAATGGCTGACATCGAAATAATTGTCCAAGGAATAGAAAAGCAACTGGAATCACTCAACAGATGAAAGTCCACTGGACCTGACAGGATACCAATTTGATTCTACACTGAGTACGCGAAAGAACTTGCCCCCCTTCTAACAGCAGTGTACCGCAAGTCTCTAGAGGAACGGAAGGTTCCAAATGATTGGAAAAAGAGCACAGGTAGTCCCAGTCTTCAAGAAGGGTTGTAAACATCACAAAGCAGCTAATGAGATGTAGTGCACCCTAACCCACTTAAGAGTGTGAGTAGGCAGTATGGTTGATAGGCACATGTGGAGAGTAAAAAGAATAAGTAAGGAAGAGTTACAGAGGAGTAGCACTATGAGTTGTGGTCTGCCATGGTATAGGTGACTTATGCACTGCTGCTGGAAAATGGAAATTACTGCTCTTCTTCCAAAAAATAATGTTATAATTATAACCCTCCAATGATCTGAGTTAGGAAATAAAGATAGAACTGTACTACCATTAAGAATGAGATATTATTTTGACATGTAAATCTTGTCAGTATTAATAAGGTTTATTTGGAATCAGTCAAAAGGCCTTATTCAAAGCCAAGAATCTGATATCATAATGGAATATCTCTTTGAAAAGCCTATAAATACTGAGAGGTTATAATTGAAGTGTAGCTATGCATACAGGTCCAGTGTGGGCTATAATTATTGTATGGTAGCAAAACTTGATAGATATTCTTATGTGGGAATATGGAACTGATTCAGGCAGGAGAAAGAATAGTTCCAGTTTTGGCCACGAGATGCAAATCTGGCATTCAATACTGTTTGTATAACATCCACACTGTCACTTGACAAGCCATGACCTGAGTGAACAGTACGGCTATTGAGAAGACAGACTGTGCACTGTTAGTGAAACTGTTTTATGTGAACAACAGCAATTACAGTGCTGTGTTGAGAGAGTATTGCCAAGGAGGTCTGAGGAGAGTCCCAATGTCATAATGGTTTATAGAAGATGATAATGAAATCTGAAAACACGAGTGAACTTTGTGTGTCACCTGGGAGAGGAAGGGGACCCAGCCTGGTGGAAGTTAATGACGAGGTTGCTGTTGCTGGTATTTGTAGCCATGCAGCATGTGTCCTGAATAGTGCTAATGCTCCTGCAGTGTCACAAGAATTGTCCATCCCATGGTCAACAGTACAAAAAGATTTGCGGTCTATTTTACAATGGTCCCTGTACAAGTCAAGACTAAACTGAAACTTCATGATCTGCAGCAATGTTCTGATTTTGCTCTTCTGTTTCTGGCACAGATCGATATTGATGACATGTGGCTGGGCAATATTCTATGGAGTGATGGGGCATCAGGCAGAGTGCTGTTAAACCACGTGTTGCGCGTGAAGAGCCATTGCACTCGCCATGTCTGGTATGGATTCTCAAGCACCTTTATTTTTGGCCACTCTTCTTTGAAGAGAATACACACAGAGGGCATGTTAAGTGTACTGTGATGTCTACATGTTATCAAGATGACCTTGTACAGCATGTGATGCCCTCTTTGAAAGAGCGAAACTAAGTGGATACCCCTGTTTACATGCAAGATGGGGGAACATCTCATGTTGCTTGCTCAGAGAAAGATCTGCTTAATGCAACCTGCCATGAACATGTTACCTCCAGTGATTTTCCAGAAGTATGACCTGCAAGATAAACTGATCTGAATTCATGTAACTTCTGGCTCTGGGGACTTCTGAAAGAATGTATGTACCAGGGACAGGTTTGGTCTCTACCTGATCTGAAGGCAAGTATACATGAACACATTGCTCAGATTCCACTGGAACTGCAATGAGCAACTGTTATTCACTTCATTTTATGGACGCAGCATCTCACTGACATCTCTGTTGTCCATATTGATCAAATTGTGTGAGTGGTGGTTTATAATAAAATCAGCGCCTTTCTCACTTGTCCGGCCTTTTATGCCAACATCTCTCTCCTAATCAATTACTTATGGAAACATTTATGTATATCTTTCTTGCATTCACAGTGCCAGATCTGCTTCTGGTGGCTAAAATTGGAACTATTTTTTTTCTAGCGAAAATTGTTTCCACAGTAACACACTAGGATGTCTACCAAGTTTCACTGCCATACTATAATCACAACTCACACTGGACCTCTGTGAGTAACTGCAACTTAATTATAACCACTCTGTGTCTGTCAATATGAATAATGTTTGCCTGGTGTGCAATAACAACTTGAGTGGAGCATAAGGAGTGAACTTGATCTCCTGAACTGTGTACTACAGCTCCACCAGATGGAACAGAAAGCATTCCTTGAAAGGTCACATCTTGGCACACTTTAATGATCCCACAGGAACCCCTTGAGTATACTCGTGCAGCATTACTGAGACCTAAAAAAAAAGCACAATAAGGACCATAAATCTGACAAGTATGAGGCTGTGTTTATCTTAATGAGAAAAAGTGTGTAATGGATGGCCTGGTAGCCAATATGAGGTACACTACCCTCCATAAGTCTGAAAACAGTATGCTGCATATTACAATGGAGTACAATGAGAGTGATCTATATGAGTTATTAGTTATAATACAGAAAAGTATGCTCAAATAATGTTAATAATGACACTTACAGTATTGTATAGATAATTGTAATTAATAATTAGAGCCAAAGAAACTTGTACACCTGCATAATATTGTGTAGGGCCCCCGTGAGCACACAGAAGTGCCACAACACGACATGGCATGGATTCGACTAATGTCTGAAGTAGTGCTGGAGGGAACTGACACTTTGAATCCTGCAGGGCCATCCATAAATCGCTATGAGTACAAGGGGGATGGAGATCTCTTCTGAACACCACATGCCGGTGGAGTTTGGTGGGCAGCAGGAAAGGCTGCCCCAGTCCCCTGAGTGTAACCCAATCAAGCTACTATGGGAGGGTTGGGCAGAAGGATCTAAAAATGGGAAATTATGAGGGGGTCACATTTGTGGGAGGTACTGCAGCAAAAATGGTGACTAATTCCAACTGAAAACCTGGCAAAATTGAACCATCATACGCCGAGATTATGCAAGGCAGTGGTTAAAGCAAAGTGTGGCTATTTAAAGGAATCTAAAATTTCATAGTTGCATTTACTTGTTTATTATTTGAGTTTAATAAACATTCAGAAAACAATAAAATGCAATTTTTAATGTATTTCCTTTCTGCTGCCCATAATCACTTGGTGTTTCCAAACTTATGTAGGATAGTGTACATGTTGAGCAAAAAGGTATCTTATGTAATGTTTATTTACTATGGATTTTTTTCTTACCATATGTTTGCATTTTTTTAATTAATTGGTGTATGAAGTCTCATGTTTTACAGAATAAGACATGGACATCTGCTCGAGTGAGTAGAAGGGGGATATTTGTACCCACCTAGAATCTCGAGTACCAATGTTTTATTCATTTCAGAACTCTCATACTTCTAGATATGATTGTCTATGCTTCTGCTAAATTGCAGAATTAGATCGTTCTAACATTAAGTTTGTGACCACAATGAGAAATGGATTTATCCATCACTGCATAACTTATACACTGATGAGAATAAATCACAACACCAAGAAGGAGCAGTGGGACATGAAAAAAGTTGTTTGGTGTGTTTCCACATCTGAGAGATGATGTCTGGTCAAACTTCTCACCAGTTACGTGAGTGCGGTGCTAGTAACACCGCTATGAGGATGTAAATCAGGTTTGCTTTAAATACATGCTGTAATGGCCACGAGTGTTAGTTACCTTTGAGATTGGATGTGATGAGTTGATTTTGATCAAGAATGGCCTTAAGGTGACAAAGATGCCATTATCAATATCTCACTGAGTTTGAATGATGTCATGTAATACGGGCACAAGAAGCTGGACGCTTCTTCTGCAGTATTGTAGAAAGATATGGCAGAAATGTAGATACTGTATATGATTGCTCACAGTGGTGGTCACGAAAATGTACAGTTGCAAGATGACAGGGCTTTGGACAACCATGTGGCTCTAAGGAGAGCGAGAAGCATTCTGTTCAGCATATGTCTCTAGCACAATGGACTGCATCTACAGCAGCAATCTGAGCAGCAGTTGGCACCACAGTAACACAATGAACTGTTACAAATTGATTACTTCAAGGACAGCCCCAAGCCAGAAGCCCTGCAGTGTGCATTCCACTGACCCCAAACCACCCCATTTGCGACTTCAGTGGCATCAAGCAAGAGCACTTCGTAGGGCAGGGTGGAGGTTTGTTGTGTTTTGCAGTGGAAGCTGATTCTGCCTCAGTGCCAGTAGTGGCCATGTGTTGGTTAGGAAGAGGAGAGTTGAGGGCTTAGACACACTGGACCTAAACCTGGCATTACTGTCTGGGGTGCAATTTTGTATGACAGCAGGAGCACTCTTGTGGTTATGCTATACATTCTGACTGCAATTTTGCATGTCAATATGGTGATTTGACCTGTTGTGCTGCCATTTTTAAAGGCGCATTTACATGATGAGCTCTTAAATAGCAGAAAGCCTAATTATAAGTAATGGAATAAAGAAATAATTTGAGCCATAGATATAGTCCACAGCTGTATAAATATTGTATGCAGCCACTGGAAACATTTGAAGGTTTTTGATCATCATATTATTGGCGAAAGAAGAAGAGTCACCTTTTGTTTTCTAGGTCTTGTCCATATCGGACACATTTTGCCACACTGCCATTAATACTACATTATTTTATTCATGAGTTGCAACCAAACAGCATTCATAATTGCATAACTCATTGTAAGATTGTTGGGTGACTTGCCATGCCAAAGGTTCCGAACTTTAAAGCAAAAAGTCATCCACCTCGATCCACCGTCATCTTCGGGTACTATTTTTCCATGAAGTCTGATTAACCACAGAGAGAAGAAACAAACACGGTTAAGAAATACATGAACAGACCTTTAACAAAAAAAAAAAAAAGGTCATTCTCACGTGCTGAGAGTTTGTATGAATTTTTTTATATTCATTACTATAATTCATTGTATTGTCCTGATCCAGGAACGAATGAGTAAAAAAAGAAAATAAAAACAACAACAACATGAACAGCATTCCACGAATGTTTCCCAACAGGATACTGCTCACTCACATACTGTTGCTGTAACCCAACATGCGCCACAGTCAGTCAACATTTTGTCTTGGGTTGCTAGATCACCAGATCTGTCTCCAATCGAACACATATAGGGCATCATAGAATGACAACTCTAGCACCATTCACAAACAGCATTAACCGTCCCTGTATTAACTGACCAAATGCAACAGGCATGGAACTCCATCCCACAAGCTGACATCTGGCAACTGTACAACACAATGCATGCAACATTCTGGTGGTTACACCAATTATTAATGTAGCAGCAGGTCACATTTGCGATGGCTTACCTCGTGCTTACCTGTGATCTTGCAATATTATATGTTACATAGAAAACACATTCCCAAAATTTTATTACTCCATATTAATTATTTTTTGGTGTTTTTTCTGTCAGTGTATTTGTTTGGTCATCACATTGTTCATGGTAAATTATGCCATTTCCTTATGTGCAGATGTGTTTTTGCACTGGCCTAAACTACAGGCAGAGGGTAACTGTTGTGTAAAAGTGTTGAAACAGAACATCCACTCTTTTTTTCTGTTGATTTCCCATTCCTGATGCCGTTAGGTAAAGACCTGGGAAATGGGAACTATTCAGTTTTGTTTTGCAGATCGCTGGACTGGTCCCAGAAGAATGTGGCCATAGGAAACAGTAGGTCTGCTTGCTTATTTACAGAAAGGCCTTCATGCAAAAATGCCAGTTATCTGACTGTAAAACGTTAATACACATATTTTTAAAAGTCTCACGGTCATAGTCATTCTACGTTGCCAGCTGGTTTTAGGTCTAAAAAAAAAAAAAATCATGTACAACTTACTGTAAACTGTTTATTATAATTTTCTAGCCTTTTGGAAAGAGAATAATCAACTGTTTTTGTGCTTTATGTGACAGCCAGAACTGACCATAAGGAAGGTCTCATTGTCTCCAGAGTTGATTACAGTAAGTACTTCAGTCTTCCTTAACACTACAGTCTTTATTAATCTTTTTACAGGCTTGTAAGTTATATTTAAACAATAATTTTGACAAAAGCTTTATTTCGTTTATGTCATTTGAGTACAACAGTAGTATGAACCTCTCAGCAAGGCAACTGATGTTAGCTGGTGCAAGGATTGAAACTAAATGCCAGTAATCAGTATTGAATCCTTCCTGATTACTACTACCTATAGATTCCACATATCACTGAGTTTAATGTGTCTACGCATCAACAAATTAGATGATATAAATGATTCCAAATCAATTAAATATAAAATTTCTTTGATCACTAACTCAGTGTATCACTTCTGCTTTCATACATGTAGATACACTAACCAATCATGGTTGCTAGTTCATGTCAGCCACAAGCTAATCTTAGCTGAATTGACAGAAATCAAATTACATCAGTAGTCCCATCAGCCACCTCACTTGAGTCCCGCATCGAGCAGATACACTGTGGTGGCAAAAGTAATGAAGTAAAGATATGCATATATACAGATGGTGGTAGTTTCGCATTTACAAGGTATAAAAGGGCAGTGCATTGGCAGAGCTATCATTTGTACTCACATGATTCATATGAAAAGGTTTTCAGTGTGATTATGACTATGCAATGGCAATTAACAGACTTTGAACATGGAATGTTAGTTGGAGCTAGGAGCACCAGACATTACTTTTCAGAAATCATTAGGGAATTCAATATTCCAAGATCCACAGTGCCAAGTATGTGCCATGAATGCCAAATTTCAGGCATTACCTCCCACCAAGGACAACACATTGGCTGGGCCGATGCTCTTCACTTAAAAATCAAGAGCAGTGACGTTTACATGTAGCTATCAGTGCTACGGCACCAGATGATGATGCGAGTGCCTTTGCTAACAGCACAACATCGCCTGCAGTGCCTCTCTTGGACTTGTGACCATATCAGTTGGAACCTAGTTGAAAGGAAACTGTGGCCTGTTCAGGTGGGTCCCAATTTCAGTTGGTAAGAGCCGATTGTAGGGTTTGGTGCACAACCCACGAAGCTGTGGACCCAAGTTGTCAACAGTACACTGTGTAAGATGGTGACCCCATAATGGTGTAGGCTCCGTTTACATGGAATGAACCAATCATTCACTGGAAACTGTTACGTTCTGCTGCTTGGGAGACCATTTGCAGCCATTTGCGGACTTCATGTTCCCAAACAATGACGGAATTTTTACGGATGACAATTTGCTGTCACCAGGACACAGTTGCTCGCCTTTTATTTGAAGAACATTCTGGACAATTCAAATGAGTAACATGGCCACCAGATCACCTGACATGAATCCCATGGAACATTTATGGGACACAGTTAGTGCCAAAAAACCTGCACCCGCATTAATTCCGCAATTACAGATGGCTATAGAGGCAGCATGGCTCAATATTTCTGTAGAGGACATCCAACAACTTGTTGGGTCCACGATATGTCAAGTTCTTGCACTATGCCAGGCAAAAGGAGGTCCGACACGATATTAGGAGGCACCCCATGACTTTTGCCACCTCAGTGTATAACATTTGACCTGTGAACTCCTCACAAAAGTAGGATGTAGGGCCTACATTACATTCCATAGTATGATTTATCTGTGAACACTACGATGAATCTGTTTAACCCAACAGTTGGGCCATGCCTCATAGTCAACTTGACAACTATATGTTGAAGACGATATAATGGAAGTCGATATGGAATAAAATATTGGCTTTTTTTAGAAAACAAAAAAATAGGGTAAGTAACAAAGTACAGCCATTTTCAAAACATTTTTTTTATTGGACAAATAACATTGCAAGTAATAAAGTAATGTAATTTCTCTACATAACCTCCCTCAACCTCTACGCACTTGGTCCAACTTTCATCTAGCCACATAGTTCTCTCTTGGGAGAAGCTTTGTGGCATCCACCCACATCCATACTTGCATTACCTTCACAACCTTGTGTGTTTAAAGTTATTTAACCATTCATGAATTTTTCATTCACTGGGACACCTATTACCACATTACAACCACACACTGTGAATAATCTCCATGGATTTGGTTCCTTCATAATACAGTAAATTAATCACTCCATTTCATCCTTGAGGCATTTGAAGATGAGGTACTCATAATAAAATGCTCTGAAATCACTAAGACTAGAGCTATTCACTGAACCAAAACACAAACATCCAAGTAACCAGCCCTTCCTCTTTAATCTCCCCATCCTATCCTGCTCTCCTCCCTAAGCAACGAACTAGTTGTTTCAAAAGCTAGAATAGTGTTTAGTACAACTGTGTTTGTGTGTGTCAGTCAGACTACACAATATTTTGCCTCCAGACAATAAGCACTGGCCAGAAATTTTGGGTCATAATTGTTATTAAAACTGCAGCACCATGGAGACAGCATGCTACAAACTTCAAATTGTCATGAAGTGTACTACGGGATGTCCCACATAATCATATCTAATCAAAGTGCTTGTGAAGTGGAATGGATTCCAATGGCCACCACTTCCAGCATCTCTTATAAACAGGTATCTACGTGTTTTTTAACACTACTTTTATCTATTCTTGTTTAGTTAGTTCATTGTTATTGAATCTCGGTCGTGAGGCATACCAGTTTTATGCGAGATGCTTGAATATGCAAATGATTAGCATTTCAGTGTAACTATACAAAGGTAATACTAGTAATTTCATCTACACCCTACAAACGAGGAAAGATTTTGCATTGGGTTTCTAATTCAGAAATCACATGTTTGTTGGTTATTTGGAGAAAATTGTGTTATGCCATGTGCAGGAAGGAAAAACATCTACCTGCAAGCATAGATGACAACAGCAGGATTGTAACCTATTGACACTGTGGTTTATCACTCCACTATACCCTGCTTGCATTGGTCAGTATCTCACAACTGTCATGTGATACACGTTCGATAGGTTCAGGAGGGATATACTCAATGCCATCCAGGTTCTCCATGACCCACATGTTTAGTATAAAGATGGCAGACAAATTGTTTACTCAGTCATGCAAGATCATGCAGCCACGTCATGTACCTTAAGACAGGACAGTGTTTGCTAGTACCAAGGTAAGTACCCAAATTGACAATCAATGATGTCTGGAGCATCACCAAGTGTATGCATTGTGACCATTGCTGCAGCTTCCTTCGAAATGGCAGCAAAGATGCACCATCAGTGCTGTGTCAAACGAGAAAAACTGGATACAGGAGTGGCACCATGTAATATTTTCAGGAGTCCCAGTTGTAGTTACAGTATTCAAATAGACATGTCAGTTGTGAAGTGTGCATACCAGTTGCAGAGGCTCTGAGAGAAACAAATGTTCACAGATTACAATCGTCGTCATACGGGCCAAGCATCAAGTGTGATGGTATGGGATGCCACTGAGTAAACAAAATGATCACCTCCGGTTCGCATAGGCAGTAATTTGGGCGGCAGGCATCACATTTCTGACATGCTAAATTAGGTGGACATCGGCAATCTTTGATGTCTCTGAGACATTTTTCAACAAGGTGATGCAATCATACACACATGTTGCCTTTGCTTTTCTGAGCTACCTCAGTACAGAGGATATTTGGTTGCCTACTCAGCCAATACATTCTCCAGATCTCTAAGCCTTTGAAAACATTTGGTTAGGGGTTGCCGAGAGACTGGCACGCCACCACTCACCAGCCACTGTGACGATTTCTGGCTTGGAACTGAAGGAGCACACAATGACATACCCATATTTGTCATCCAAGCCCAGTTTGACTAGATTCTCTGATTTTCAGAATTTGAAGAGAATGATATTCTCCCATGTAGGTATGAATACATCAGTATGTCTTATTGATTATAAAACTTATATAGTGCTTCATTAATCAGTGTTCTAACACAATTTAGTGGCCAAATGTTGCTCATAAGAGAAAAAAATTAACATGGACATTAGATATTAATTAGTTGTGAGGAGATAACCCTTTTTTGTACTTATTCACTAGAAGCACAAACACATTCCGTTTATATGCATTCTGTATACATAGTTTCCACATTGGTGAAAAAGTGAACTGTATTTCTACTGTGACACTATTCAAAGAGGTGGGTGAATTTTGTGAACAATTTTCAACATTGTTTAACTAGGATTTGAATGTGCAAACAACATAAGATGTTTATATTCAGTGTCAACTTCTCCTACACTAAGAGCTGAATGTGCCTGATACCCCATTTACCTTGTGAGTTAGTAAAACAAGAACTGGTTTAGCTTGGAAGTGAGATATTGATGGCACCATAGTTTCCAGCACACAAGCATCCAGGTTCCATAAATCAGACACTTTTCTATGGTTACGAGGATATTTCAAAGCAATGAATGCATGAGTTATCATCAACACCCATCCCATTTTGCGCTCACAAGATTCTACAATTTGTAAACAGGCACTTTGGCTCTACAAACTGACATTTCAAATATACCTGTCATCTTCCAACACTATTTTCAACAGTTGTTTCAGAAAATCCCAAGGTGTTGCAGACATTTTGAAGATATTATTGTTACAGGAATTGATACATCCAAACACCTTCAAAAATCTCTGATTGTTTTTCTAAACTCTCCAGGACACTGGCCTAAACATGCAACTGCAATGATATAAAATCTCCCACAAATCAGTTGAATATTTAGGCTCCAGCTGCAGTTCTTCACAGGGAAAGTAGATAACTACTCCTAGTTTTTCTATTTCCTAAATCTCACATTCCATTAACATGCTCCAAAAAAGGGAGCAAAATTTTTATGGTAAGCAGAGTGCAAACAAGCTTTTAGGCAATCACTTCTGGCAGCACCCTGTTTTGTCCTATATGCTGCTAGTAAGTCATTAATGCATCACAATAGAGGTGTGGCACAGTGCTTTCACACTATAGATTATTTTCAGAAGACTGCATGTCCCTTAGACACAGTTAATACTTTTTAATGAAGTGATTTCCATTGCCTTCTGAATCCTAAAACTGTTGATACTGCTGATTTCTGCCTTTAGGGCACATTTCCCACCCCAAAGACAAGAATATATCTGAAACTTCTATTCACTCCACTGTCCTCCTTTGACTAGGTTGTGGACTGGGTATGACTCCTTAGATCTGCAGCTGCCATAGTTACTTTTTATTCAAAATATAAACATTGGCTGGGATTGAAACCAGAACCTTTGCATCCCTAGTCAAAAGATGTTACTCCTAGATTGTGGGCTCCTGTCAGTTTCACAGTGAATAATTATCAGGTATCATACATGCTGAGCAATGTGCATGCCAACACACTATTTATGCTGTCAGCATACCAAATTTTGAACCTGGTTGACAAGAAGTGGTATGTTTCAAACTACATTCAAAGTTTGTCACATTTTCAATGAATTCTTTCCTACAGCCTGAATCCCAAATTAATGGAAGTTTCGAAATGGACAAAAATTGGTTGACCACGGCACCTACCCTCACACATTGACCGTATACTAAAAGGATACTTCATAATGAGGCAATGATTGTCACTGCAGAACCGAGTTCTATTATCAGAAACAGAGAAAGGGTTCTATTGAGAGGTAGCCCCACATGGTTTGTACAAGAGGTACTGACAAATCTACATACAAAACACTAGGGCATTTTAGAAATGAAAAGTCTGGCCCACCATCCTATGGGCCAGCAATAGACAAGGATACTAAACATTTAACCTGGCCAAGAACCAACCAGCATTCTTTTTATCATAATCCATGTTGATTTTGCTGGTCCATTTTTCTGTTCCATGTGGCTCATATGAGTGCCTCCATGTCTGAAAGAACTACTGTGCACTTGGGACAAATACTTGGCACAGAGTGCCTCCAAAGCACAAAATTATTCTCCTATATCAACACAATTTCATCTCAGAGTTGCACTTACAATCAACATCCTCTATTATTTTGTTCCTCTTCAAGCTTTGAAACAACTTATCAGTTGCAACTGACTCTTCAATGGCTGGATGAATGGGCGGAGAGGAGGGGGTTCTTCTGAACAGTTCATGTTCAGTTCTAAACTTTCTGAGCTGAGGATGAAGGACACTGTGTTTAGTTTGTTACACCAAGGCTTCTGGGCCTTACATTTGACTCAAAATTTACATGGTTGCCACACATTAGGACCTGAAAAGATTGTCCCTAAAAGTAATCAGTATGTTAAAATGCCTTAGCCATAATTCATGTCTGCTCCAGTTTCACTTAGTCTTGAGTGACCTCACCCTGATTATTGGTGCATGGTGAATGGGTCTACATGACACTCTTATTTAAAAGTGTTGAACATGGAAGGAATTTGGCTAGCTATTGGGGCTTCTCGGACCAGCCCCATATTGAGTCTTTGTGCTGAGGCCAGTGAGCTGCTGCTTCACATCAAGTGATGACTCCTCATGGTGTGCTAGGCCTACAAAACCCTGCCTACACCATACAAACCTGCGCAACATACCATTGCCTGGCCACCTATGGGAAGGCTCATTCATACTCTACACTGAGCAATGAGGCTGTATGGATTTGTATATGAAGGACTGCCTTTTGGAAATGGGTGTGTCTGGTTTTACACCAAGGCTGGAGCAAGTCTTCACTTTGGCTGCTACAGAGGCGGAGAATTATTTGAGACTTGACGAATTTTAAGAAAGGGTGCACTCCAGACTTTACATTTCAATCTCAAAATTTTAAACATGGCTGGAGCAGCAACTGTTGAAAATCTTCACGTTAAATGATAACAGCCAAACAGTTGCAGGATAAAGATTTATTGAAATCCTTGAACACGGTTTCGGTATATCTAAATATACCTTCATCAGAAGTATTACTAAAATCACAACCTGCAGTGGAGGTGCATAAAACAATCATGCCAAAGGTGTCGTCAGCAGTTAAAAATTAAAATATCACCTCCATCTGTTCAGCATATTTATGAAGAGAAGATGTAATTTTGCTTCTGATGAAGGTATATTTAGATATCCCAAAACTGTGGTCAAGGATTTCAATAAATCTTTATCCTGCAACTGTTTGGCTGTTATCATTTACCGTGAACATTTCAATCTCTTTTTTAACATTATAGACAGCCGCCACAGATTTAAAGTTGTCTACACTGATGGTTCCCAACATGGAAAATCTCTAGGATGTTCAGTCGTCCATCCTGATTGTGTCTTCAGGATTCACTTTCCCCATCAATATCTTGTATTTTCTACAGAGCTCCATGTGATCCTGAATGCATTGGAGCATACGAGGCATCTTCAGGGCAAACAGTTTCTCACTGCTTTGATCCCCTTCGTGTAGCACATGTACCCAGCAGAGAAAATGGTCCATTTCATACATTACAAACTGTACATGTCTCAGTGGCAGGGGAAGGAGTGTCATTCTATTGGGCAGCAGGTCATATGGCAATTTCAGAAAATTAAAGGGCAGACTTGCAAGGAATGTAATGTTACACAATGAGCCATTCCCCTGCAGGCAGCCATCTCATTGATGAGTCTTAGATCCCCACAATTGTGGGAGGAGTGGCTGGCAGTGACAGACAATAAACTGCAGTTGGTGATGCAAACTGTCTGGCTGTAGAGTTCCTCAAGCTGGTTGCTTCGATGGAATGAAGTGGCATTGACCCACCTCTGGACTCTGCATGGCCCTTTAATGCAAGGCTTTTTACTCCAGCGAGAGAAGCCTCCCAGTATGTGGTGCCAGTGGTGTGCAAATCACTTTACTTAACATTTAAACTGAGTACATTTTTTGTGGCAAGCAGGTAGATGCAAATTTGGGTAGGTATCTGCTCTCAATCTTCACTGATGATAAGAGAAATGTGATTAAGCTTCTAAAATTTTGTGACATGTCTGGATTCTGGCTTAAGCTTTTACTCTGGAGATTTTAGTATGTTAAAGAGCAGCTGGCTTTTCCCTTTTAATCTAGTGACCAGCCAGCCACAGGTATCTGCTATATTCTTTTCATTACTGATTTTTCCCTTATTACTGTGTAATACATCTGATGATGTGACATTAATTTTGTGTGTGTGGGGGCAGGGGGGGGGGGGGGGGGGATGCGTGCACATGTAGGAATATGTGTGAGCATGCATATTTTTAGGATTTTCTTCATGTTTCTATTTTTGGTTTCTATTTCAATAATTCTGCAATATTTATTCACACTCACCTCATCAAACTTTAGTACAGGCACTAAGGATTTTGCTGTTGTGGCCCACATCACCACCACCCTCACCTATTTGATGTATATATTCAAGTATATATCTACCTCTAAACGGTTTTGTACCTCTGTGACTACCAATATTGTTTTAATCGCTGATTCTCCAGGAAAGCTCATTTCTCACTGCATCAGTACCGTACTCTCAATTTTTTATCACCATTCTGTTATATCATATCTCTTTCTCCTCTTCTCCAGTTTTCCCACATTATTTTCACTACCATATGATGCTGTGCTCCAGATGTATATTCTCAGAAATTTAAGACCTATATTTGATACAATTTCTTCATTTTGTCTACTAAATGGTCCCCAGTTTTGATGTTAACTGCATTGCTACCTCCTTCCTGTTACTCCACATTACTTTTGTCTCCCTTCATTTTACCCTCAATTCATATTTAGTACTCATTACACTGTTCATTTCATTCAAAATGTCCTGTAATTCTCCTAACTTTCCTTGAGAAAGTAACATCAATAGCAAAACTTACCATCAATATCCTTTCACCCCAAATTTTAATCCCACTACTAAATCTTTTATTTATTACTGATGTACAGTATTAATAGTAGGGGCACCTTGTCTTATGTCCCTTTTAAACTGAGCTCTTTTCTCTATGTCTTCTATTCTCGTTGTACAGTATGACCTGCCAGATGGGGGATATAGGGCCTATGTGCATGGGAACTGCGGGATCAGCATCGTGCTACCTTTTCTCTGCTGTTTGCTGACTACCTATGCCGCTGTGTTTAGTCAATAGGAAACGTAAGAAATGAGTCACTTGCCCGGCTGCTGTAGCACCTTGGAGGGCAGGGTGTGGCAGACTCTCTCTTGGACTTCAGCTTTCAAACACAGGGACAGCTTTTGCAGTGTGCCTCTGGCCTTGTTCGCCAGGACCAACCACCAGCTACACGAAAATGAACCACATTCTTTCTCTCTCTCCCCTCCTATTCTGTTTAGCTTCGTTCAAACCTTTTAGACTGGCAGTCAACCTCTAGTATATCCTCACCCCGAGGAGGAAGTAAAGCCCAAGAACCTCCCTTCCGATGCCACCCTGCTCCCCTCAGACCAGGCTGCACCTCTTTTATGTCTGCACATTTGACATCAAAAGTTTGGATACCCGACCATTCAGTCTGAAGAGAGAGTGCAACTTTTGGTTCATGTTAGAGACTGTCTTGTTGGTTACAAAGTGTCACTGCTGTTAGTTCGCTGAGAGCCTACATGCAGCAGCATGTCAACACTGCTGCTGATAGCATGCTGTATTGGTGCATTTCACTGCATCTGGAGTAAAGTATGACCCACAGCACACTGCCTGTCTGCTAGACCAGCTGGAGAAAGTCACACCAAGCATACACTGTGTGCTGTGTCGAGACAGCACAGCTCGGGCCCATTTCAGTGTCGCAGATAGCCAGCTGGTGCCAGTGGAGCTTCTCCGTCACTATGCATCAACACTGAGCATAGCACCGTCTTCTAGCTATCAACATGCATTTAGCATACAAATTGTGCTCTGGATAGGTGCTGCTCTTGCAATTTTGCTAAACTGCCTAGGAACGATGTCTATGATGCTCACGGCACACAGCCCAGGAGCTGCCTGCCTGCTGAATGTGTCACAGTATCCTCATAACTCTGTGTGCCATCTTGTTTGCTGCCATCCAGTTGGGGCTCATGCCACTCTCAGCTGGGCAGCACCGTCTCACTGTTACCTGTGGCCAACCTACTGCCCTTAATGGAGGTGTACCATCTCAACACAAACCTACAACTGCAGCCCATCTGCTACCCATTTGTCAGAGCAGACCACCTGTGGCTTCCCAGCCACTAGTCCAAATTCATCACTGGAGGCCACACCGTGCCTCATTGCAACTTCAGGCACTAGTTGCCGCCGGGTTCATGCTGCTCACGTGTATCACTGCTGCTGTCGGTAAGCACCGGGTGGTAATGATTAAGATGACGGTGTTCCAAATGCTACAGTGTGGGCTGTATACATCACAGGATGCTGAAACACTGTAGGTATGATCATAAATCAGTGCACTTGTGGTGTGTGCTGAAAAAAACAATAGTTCCACTTCCTGCCGCCAGGTGAAAATATGGCCCTGTAAGCAGTCAGAATGTGAAGTTTCCTCTTTTGACGTCAGTATGCTGTTTGTCGAATGGTGACAGTGTTTATTTCTCTTGCAAAGTGAATGTTGCTATAAAGGGTTGAGAAGGTGTACTCTGAATGTAGCACAATGGCTAATGAGAAGAAATACCCTGCACTGCTGGTACAGTTGTTTAATCAGAATGGCAGCAATAGCAGTGCTACACTGAAGCAATATCACTGACAGAAGCAGCTGCAAAGATGACCCATGTCAATAAATGGGCTAAAGAATATGATCAAAAAATTTTAAGAAACAGGTGAATTAGATGGTGCCGCAGGGAGAGGGAGGAGACCCATTCCAAATGCAGTTGTTGAAGTTACTGTAGCTATAGCTGACCATGCAGCACATGCCTCAAATTCCGCAGCTAGTGAGTGAGCTGTGTCACGGGAATTCTCTCTCCTCCGGTCAGCAGATCAAAAGATTTTACAGTGCATCCCTACGAGACTCAGAATGTGCACCAAATGAACTCCCCAAGATATGCTACTATACTATGACTTAGGCCTTCATTTTTTTGCACGCGTGGAAATAGATGACATGTGGCCAGAGAATATTCTTTGGATGGACGAGCCACATTTTACTCTGCACGGTGCCATGAATGCACAGAACTGTTGCATACGAGATTCTATTCTGCCACATGTTGTGCAGGAAAGCTAATACACTCTGCATAAGTGAATGTATGGTATGATTTCACAAGCTCCTCTGTTCTCCATCCATTTTTCTTTGAGGAGATGACACCTTGTTAGGTGTACAATGGCATCTGTTAGTTATAAGGCCCACCTTGTGCAACACATGATTCCAGCTTTGCAAGAACACTGTCCACACCACTGTTTTCATGCAAGTTGAGGCTACGTCACATGTCACTTGCCAAGTGGAAGTTCAAGAAATCTTTGGTAATGACCGCACCATCTCTAGCAATTTCAAGATATGTGGCCTTCCAGATTCCCCAACCTAAATCCGTATGACTTCTGGTTGTGGGGTTATATGAAAGATCATGTCTACCAGGGATGTATCCAGACTCTTCCTCATCTGAAGGACAGCATGTGACAACATGTTACTCTGACAAGTAACTGTTGACCACGCCATTTTACAGATGCAACGTGTTGCTGAGTAGGGAGACAATAATGAACACATGTAATTTGTGACCACATCCTAACAAATGTGCCAGAACCGCTGTTGTCATGTGTTCAATCACCTCAACTTCTCCTGCACCCAGACCACGTTCTGACTGCTTACAGTCCCATATTTTCACCTGATGGCAGAAAGTGAAATATTATTTTTTCAACATATTCTGCAAACACACTGATTAATGAACAAACCCACAATGTTTCAGTGTCCTGTGATGTATACAGCCTACACTGCAGCACTTGGAACACCGTCAGTTTAACTAGAAACATGTAGTACAATTGAACCTAGTTACTAGTGAGATTAAAAGTAACTAGGAAGTGGTCAAGGGCATAGGGTGTCATATTTTTGTGTTAGAAGTCATGTTCTGAACTGAAAGGTACTCGTTGAGTACACAGCATCCTCCAAATCATATAGTTTATTGTTAGGTTTCCCTGTTTGTGTATTGCTAATTAGTGTCTCATTTTGGGACACATTGTCACATAGATGTCATAGTTGTGAAATGACAATATTCAGTGGCAACTTGGATCACTGTTTTAGTGGTAATTTCTAGAGATAGTTAAAGTGTGATCTGCGATAAATATGCAGTCTGCTTAAGAACTGGAAATTTGCTTCTTATCATATTTTGGGTAAAGAGATTTTATCATATCAAAATGGCAACTACACATGCACAATTAAAGAATGGGGTTGAAGATGGTAGTGAAGATCCTTGCAAGGCTCTGCAAGAATAGGTGCATAAACTCATGCTTAAAAATAAGGATTTTGAGGGGAAGTTAGAACAGGCACTGAGACAATTGTCTGTGCCAGAGAAAGATTCAGAAGTTCAGGCTACACTTGAGGGGCCTAGGGAAGCTGAGGTATGCCTGCCTCACAGCCTAGCACTGTGATCAGTTTCCCTGCAGTTACCGCCTGAAAATATGGACATGTTCTTACAACATTTTAGTGATGTTGGTCAAATGTGTTCATAGTCAGATGACTTTCAGTTAAATGTGGCACACCTAAAATTATCAAGAAATGTGTGCACCTCAATAGAATTTGTGGGTTGAAAACTGTGGAAATGTTAAGAAGTTCTGCAAACAGATTGGCAGAGAAAAGACATGGGTAAGAGATTGAAATGTTCACGGGCAGGATGTGTACAATTTCAAGCTGCTTGTATACCTTAGGATTAAGCAAAACAAGAAATGACACATTACAAAAGTAAGATTTGTTTATCAGAGTATCAATCCACAAATTGGAGGTGAGAGCAAAGTGGCATAACCTTCAACTTTGCATGAGGCAGGTCAGATTGTGCAATTATGTGAGGAAGCTGGAGATTTCTTTCAACCTCATAATGTAGTAATGATCTGTGCTGTGCGTTTTCAAATGAGTTAAGCTTCAAGGGTTGCAAGCAACTGGGACATAAAGCCAACACATTCTGCATCCCTTTTCACATCCACTGTAAAGAAATTAGGTCACCATAGTGTTGATTGTTGCTGGCCGTGAGGTAGACCAAGTCGAGGCATGGGAAGATTTGAATGTGGATTAGTTTCCGCAGTAAGTCTGAGCTGGAAATGGTATTTCTTTAGTTTCATGTTATGCTCTCTCTTTTATCTTTCCTATCATCTTCCCCCTATGAACCATGGACCTTGCCGTTGGTGGGGAGGCTTGTGTGCCTCAACGATACAGATAGCTGCACCGTAGGTGCAACCACAACAGAAGGGTATCTGTTGAGAGGCCAGACAAACATGTGGTTCCTGAAGAGGGGCAGCAGCCTTTTCAGTAGTTGCAGGGGCAACAGTCTGGATGATTGACTTACCTGGCCCTGTAACACTAACCAAAACGGCCTTGCTGTTTTGGTACTGCGAACAGCTGAAAGCAAGGGGAAACTACAGCTGTAATTTTTCCCGAGGGCATGCAGCTTTACTGCATGATTAAATGATGATGGCGTCCTCTTGGGTAAAATATTCCGGAGGTAAAATAGTCCCCCATGAGGATCTCCGGGCGGGGACTACTCAAGAGGATGTCGTTATCAGGAGAAAGAAAACTGGCGTTGTACGGATCGGAGTGTGGAATGTCAGATCCCTTAATCGGGCAGGTAGGTTAGAAAATTTAAAAAGGGAAATGTACAGGTTAAAGTTAGATATAGTGGGAATTAGTGAAGTTCGGTGGCAGGAGGAACAAGACTTTTGGTCAGGTGAATACAGGGTTATAAATACAAAATCAAATAGGGGTACTGCAGGAGTATAGGGGTAATAAAAAAAAAAATAGGAGTGCGGGTAAGCTACCACAAACAGCATAGTGAACGCATTGTTGTGGCCAAGATAGACACGGAGCCCACGCCTACTACAGTAGTACAAGTTTATATGCCAACTAACTCTGCAGATGATGAAGAAATTGATGAAATGTATGATGAGATAAAAGAAATTGTTCAGGTACTGAAGGGAGATGAAAATTTAATAGTCATGGGTAACTGGAATTCGACAGTAGGAAAAGGAAGAGAAGGAAACGTAATAGGTTGGGGCTAAGAAATGAAAGAGGAAGCCGTCTGTTAGAATTTTGCACAGAGCATAACTTAATCATAGCTAACACTTGGTTCAAGAATCATAAAAGAAGGTTGTATACATGGAAGAATACTAAAAGGTATCAGATAGATTATATAATGGTAAGACAGAGATTTAGGAACCAGATTTTAAATTGTAAGACATTTTCAGGGGCACATGTGGACTCTGACCACAATCTATTGGTTATGAACTGTAGATTAAAACTGAAGAAACTGCAAAAAAGTGGAAATTTAAGCAGATGGGACCTGGATAAACTGAAAGAACCATAGGTTGTACAGAGTATCAGGGAGAGCATAAGGGAACAATTACAGGAATTGGGGAAAGAAATACAGTAGAAGAAGAATGAGTAGCTTTGAGGAATGAAATAGTGAAGGCAGCAGATGATCAAGTAGGTAAAAAGATGAGGGCTAGTAGAAATCCTTGGGTAACAGAAGAGATACTGAATTTAACTGATGAAAGAAGAAAATACAAAAATGTAGCAAGTGAAGCAGGCAGAAAGGAATACAAATGTCTCAAAAATGAGATCAACAGGAAGTGCAAAATGGCAGGAAGTGCAAAATGGCTAAGAGATAGATACCGCCTACAGGAAAATTAAAGAGACCATTGGAGAAAAGAGAACCACTTGCATGAATATCAAGGGCTCAGATAGAAACCCAGTTCTAAGCAAAAAAGGGAAAGCAGAAAGGTGGAAGGAGTATATAGAGGGTCTATACAGGGGCGATGTTCTTGAGGACAATATTATGGAAATGGAAGAGGAGGTAGATGAAGATGAAATGGAAGATATGATACTGCGTGAAGAGTTTGACAGAGCACTGAAAGACCTAAGTCGAAACAAGGCCACGGGAGTAGACAACATTCCATTAGAACTACTGACAGCCTTGGGAGAGCCAGTCCTCACAAAACTCTACCATCTGGTGAGCAAGATGTATGAGACAGGCGAAATTCCGTCAGACTTCAAGAAGAATATAATAATTCCAATTCCTAAGAAAGCAGGTGTTGACAGATGTGAAAATTACCAAACTATCAGTTTAATAAGTCACAGCTGCAAAATACTAAAGCGAATTCTTTACAGACGAATGGAAAAACTGGTAGAAGCCAACCTTGGGGAAGATCAGTATGTGTTCCGTAGAAATGATGGAACACGTGAGGCAATACTGACCTTACGACTTATCTTAGAAGAAAGATTAAGGAAAGGCAAACCTACATTTCTAGCATTTGTAGACTTAGAGAAAGCTTTTGACAATGTTGACTGGAATACGCTTTTTCAACTTCTGAAGGTGGCAGGGGTAAAATACAGGGAGAGAAAGGCTATTTACAATTTGTACAGAAACCAGATGGCAGTTATAAGAGTCGAGGGACATGAAAGGGAAGCAATGTTGGGAAGGGAGTGAGACAGGGTTGTGGCCTCTCCCCGTTGCTATTCAATCTGTATATTGAGCAAGCAGTAAAGGAAACGAAAGAAAAGTTCGGAGTAGGTATTATAAAATCCATGAAGAAGAAATAAAAACTTTGAGGTTCGCCGATGACATTGTAATTCTGTCAGAGACAACAAAGGACTTGGAAGAGCAGTTGAACGGAATGGACAGTGTCTTGAAAGGAGGGTATAAGATGAACATCAACAAAAGCAAAACGAGGATAATGGAATGTAGTCTAATTAAATCGGGTGATGTTGCGGGAATTAGATTAGGAAATGAGACACTTAAAGTAGTAAAGGGGTTTTGCTATTTGGGGAGCAAAATAACTGATGATGGTCGTAGTAGAGAGGATATAAAATGTAGACTGGCAATGGCAAGGAAAGCGTTTCTGAAGAAGAAAAATTTGTTAACATCGAGTATAGATTTAAGTGTCGGGAAGTCCTTTCTGAAAGTATTTGTATGGAGTGTAGCCATGTATGGAAGTGAAACATGGACGATAAATAGTTTAGACAAGAGAATAGAAGCTTTTGAAATGTGGTGCTACAGAAGAATGCTGAAAATTAGATGGGTAGATCACATAACTAATGAGGAGGTATTGAATAGAATTGGGGAGAAGAGGAGTTTGTGGCACAACTTGGCTAGAAGAAGGGATCGGTTGATAGGACATGTTCTGAGGCATCAAGGGATCACCAATTTAGTACTGGAGGGCAGTGTGGAGGGTAAAAATCATAGAGGGAGACCAAGAGATGAATACACTAAGCAGATTCAGAAGGATGTAGGCTGCAGTAGGTACTGGGAGATGAAGAGGCTTGCACGAGATAGAGTAGCATGGAGAGCTGCATCTAACCAGTCTCAAGACTGAAGACCACAACAACAACATCATCTGTGGATCACTGATGGAAGTAGGTTTGTAACCCTAAGGGCACCTTGTTCCACAAATGTGAGAACCTGCTGTGGCTCAGCACCATGTCTGTAAGGAACCCAAACCATCGAAACACCAACAAGTGACTAAATTTTAAACCTTGATGGGAGTGAGTTTTTGTTTCAAAATTAGGTACAAATACTACACTATTGTAGAGGCCTTGAAAGGAAAACCACACTTCATTAAGTTCCTCAATCCTGGTGGAGTCTGTCAGTGTACTAGTAGCAGTAGGCAACATTGGGGCTGCATGTGAACCATACAGTTATTACTACATTTAGCAGCTGCCGTTTCTGAAAACATTAGGATGCTGTGTGACTTACCAGATTGTGGGACAAAAGGGTTAAATTTTCTCCTATCCTCCTACTCTGTCGTACTTTCTTTCTGCATCTCAGTACCCAGCTAATGTCTTTGGCTTTGTAAGTGTGATGTTTTATAGATGTTTGACATGCCTCACACCAGTGGCATGATATCTGAAGTAAACTGGTTATAGTAGGCACACTTGTGGTGACAATACATATGAGGTATGCTGAGAACATGATTAATTAACAGGATGATGAAGTACACGTGCAGTGATTTGCCAACATTACCCTAGGAGGACAGTGAAGCACATAAAAGTGGTTTTCATATGTTGACACAGATTAAGTGTAATGTTTAATGTTGATGATGAAATTGTGAAGATATAGGGGTGTCCCATCCCAGGATAGTAATCTCGACATGATGTGCACAAGTATTGGGATGTCCTTTTATGTTGGTATCTCTCCACTGTCACTTTCAGAAGGGGCAGCCAGATAATGTGAATAGTTACTTAGTGAACTGCTAGTGAAAACATGAGTTAATTCTGGAGTATATAGTCAAGTTTGAATCATTATGCGACTCCTGCATGAAGTGATCGTAGGACCCCTGGCCTGGCACACAATCGTCTCGTTCCGATTAGCCAGCCCCGAAATGATGCTCTGCTAACCCTGTTTCTCTCCCCCTTCACACCTCTTGCACTGCAGCATCTTATCCTTCTCTCTGCCCTCTTCCCTCGCCTTCAGCACTTTGCAGTACCTACCCTTACCCATCCCCTCTCATGAAAGCGATGTCTTACTGCCACCGTGAGTAACCCCTTCGTCTCATCTTTCTGGCTGCTGTCATGGGTTGTCGAACTCTTACAGTCCTCTGCCTCTTAATGCACAAGCACTCTTTGTTAACATGTGACTACAGGTGGTTCACAATCGTTAAGTTTAATTTACCAAAGGATAATTGCACAAGCTGAGTGCCTCACTGTGTAATGTCTCAAGCATCTTTTCTCACACTTCAGAGCAATAGAAGCTATAACAAATGTTTGCCAATATCACACAATGGTTGGGATTATGCTATAAATTTCTTGTAACTGCTAATTGTGTGTTTTAGGAAGGTTCTACTGTGAACTTTGTATTTAGTAAGTAATATCTGAAGGCACAATGATATGGTGGACCATTCTTTTGTTTGTTATATGAATCTTGTCATTTTAAGTTAACCTGAAGGAATAGTAACTTACCGTTTTTCACATATGGTTATTTTGTCTCCTCATGTGAATGTACCCAAGTTGAGGCAGTTTTATATTGCTAGTTTATACTGTAATTTTTCCAGTCAAGTTTCTAGCATTAATTCACCTTGATCTAGATATAAAATTTAATTGGGTATTTACTTCAAGAAGCATTCAAATGCACATTCAGTGTTGTCTCCTTACTGGTTATGAGTACAAGTGGATTGTCTTGTACACACAACAAGCCAGAAATAGTCTGAATGTTTTCTTCACTGACATGGTCTTCAGGCTGCTGAAGAGGCAAGACCACACATTTCCATGCTACTGATTTGTGTTGAAATTTTGTGTTGGTGGGTTATTGTCGTCACCTGCTACCCAGTTAGTTTTGACCCTCCCCTGTTCATTGTTATCCTCTTTTACCCCACTGACTTTATCCTGTTTCCTCTCCGTGCAGACTCCTGACAATATCCTATCTCGAGAAGTGGCGCAGGATGAAGTGTCACTTCTTTGCAGGGCTGGGTTGCAGCTGTGGATCATGCAAGGGGTAGGCCATTGGCAGCTCAGGGAAATGCCATCAGAAAGTGAAACACTTTATTTAGATATGTGCTACCACACTCACAGCATTGACTCATAGCCATTATGCAACCCTGGGCACATGCTGATCGCTGAAAGGCCAGTGGCAGCGACTAACAAATGGTTGACTTGGCATCAGAGTGGAGGAAGACTGCTGACTCGAGATGTCTGCGGCAGCATATGTGCCAGCCTGGCTTGGCTCTGCAATTCTGGGCAGGATGCATCTGTATACACAGAAGCTGCGTCAAAATTCTCATGGCAGAGACAGACTCTAGCGGTGGAGCCTGCCCTCGTGGGTGGTGATGTGCCGCAACAGTTTGCCTGCACAGGTGCATACAGCTGGTAGCTGCCCTGTCCTTTTTACGTACTGGTGCCTTCCAAAGTATGAGTTCAGCTGCTGCTGAATAAAGCCAACAGCTTGCCAATCAGTAGAAAGTCCAGGGAGGAGACTTGGTGTTAGATGACAGTACGGCAGTGATGGAATCACTAACTCATGGTGGATGCCTACTGATCCATATCGCTCTGGTGCTTGGTGTAGTCCTTTTGTCGTAATAGGCACTGCTGGACTGCCAATATCCCTGCTAAAATTGAAGGTTACGTACACAGGTAAGAAGCTTTTGTGGTAGCACTCTGGGGTACTGCAAATCCAGTTCCCTGTGGTACTGACCACAATATAATTACCCTTTGGCACCTACACAAACACAAATGACAATGACACTTAAATGTAGTACTGTTCGTAATACTTTTTACAATAAGTTAACTAATCCGTCTGAGTGGCTGCTCATACTTACTCCTTTGTACATTGAAAACAATGGATACACCTTGACAGAACTGTTTTACCTCCTGAATTGCTACACGTTGTTAACACACTATATACTTCTAAGTGACCAGCCACATCCCATGATCATAATAAAATATATTCCAAAATTAACATTCTTATACACCCATTGAACACTGCCTGCAACATTCTGCAACGTACGGATCTTTCCAACACAATTACAGATTTGGCAAAACACTCATTGATTCTCAATTATACTCACAGTGAAACAAAAAAACATTGATTAAACTGCAACCCTGCAGTAGTCAAGTCGTAATCTTCACCTGTGGATGGCAGCTGTAGATCCCATTTATGACACCAGCTGAAGTGGCCTGGGGTGAAGAGCCACTTTTGTGCAGTCAGGTTGCGCCAGCAAGTTGTGGCAAGGATGCAGGTCATTCGCAGCTCAGGGAAACGCAAGAAAGTCAAACATTTTATTCAGGTTCGTGCTTCTATACTTCTGGCAGTTATGACCTTCTGGGTGTGATGATGACTGTGAGGATGGCGGATGCTGAAGCAGCACCTGGCCAGTAGCTGGCTTGACATTAGCAAAGAGTAGGACTGACGACTTGGGACACCTGCAGCGGCATGGGCACAGGCATGGCATGTAGCTCTGCAATTCTGAGCAGGAAGCGTCAGCAGAAATGGAAGCCTGCCAAGATTTTCATAGTAAGAGACAGGCTCTAGCAGTAGTGCCCTCTCTGATGAGTAGTGGTGTGTTGTATCAGATTGCCTGTACAGGTACAGTCTGCCTGCACCACTCTGGTCACAAAACGCTGCCCTCCAGGGCAGCAGTCAGTTGTTGCTTAAGTGAATGTGAAGATGGTCATCTGTGGACAGGTGTCAACCCCAGGGAGGAAGACTTTCTACTACAAGACAATCCAGCAGTGGCCCAAACTCATGGTGGCTGCTTGCTGATCTATAATTCTCTGGCATCCAGTGTATCTCTCTCTCATCAGAGTAGGTGCTCCTGGACTGCAAATATCTAGTAAAACTGACATTTCTAAGAATTAGAAGCGCATTTGTTGTGTCAGTACAAAGCTTCTAGCCACATACAGAATAACAAATCTGTGGCCCAATGGTGTAGAAACCACTTGGCCTATCCTGAAAGAACCGCCTCTTTCGACCACATTGGTAGGATTGCAGTGTTTGGCCTGGCCGGCTCTACAACGCATAAATAGCTCTGTAGCTGCAACTAGCATGCTACTACCTTGAAGCCCAGCATCTGCTTATGGCTTCTTCAATTACTGTGACCAAGCCATTACTTTATACAGTGATGCCCAAAAAATAGTGACGGCAATACACTCGCTTTTTCATCCATAGTTACTTTGACACTGTACCTCCCTTTGTACAGCATTCAACTAGTGCACCTCTCCTGTCTTTCTGCTGTCCCCAGTGAGCCTTCCTTTTACTCTCCTTATGCCTAGCCAGTAAGCAATTAGTCTTACAAGGGTGTCCATACAATACATTGTGGGGGGGGGGGGGGGGGGGGCTAGACACCTCACCTACATCTACAGCTTCACTCCGCAAACCATCGTGAGGTGCATGGCAGAGGGTACATCCCATTATACCAGTTATTAGGATTTCCTCCTGTTCCATTCACATATGGAGTGCAGGAAGAATGACTGACTGAATGCCTCTCTCTGTGCATGCAGTAGTTATTCTAATCTTATCCCCATGATCCCTAGGTGAGCGATACATGGGGGGTTGTAGTACATCCTAAAGTATTCATTTAAAGCCGGCTCTTGAAACTTTATTCATAGACTTTCTCGGGATAATTTATGTCTCTCTTCAAGAGTCAGTTCCTTCATTATCTTTGTGACACTCTCCCATGGATTAAGTCTGTGACCATTCATAATGCCCTTCCCTGTAGACTTTCAAAGTCCTCTGTTAGTCCTATCTGGTATTGATCCCACACACTGTAACCATATTCTAGGATGGGTCGCACAAGTGACCTGTAAGCACTGTCTTTTATAGACTGTTTGCACTTCCCCAATATTCTACCAATGAACCAAAGTTTACCACCTGCTTTACCCACAACTGAACCTATGTGATTATTCCACTTCATATTCCTACAAAATGTTACACCCAGGTATTTGTAAGAGTTGGCCAATTCCAATGACTCACTGATATTATGGTCATAGACTCATTGTTATTATAGTCATAAGCTACTTAATTTTTTTTTTGTTTGTTTTGTGAAGTGCGCAATTTTACATTTCTGAACATTTAGAGCACATTGCCAATCGCTGCACCACATTGAAATCTTATCAAATCTGGCTGAATATTTATGCAGCTTCCTTCACACAGTACTTCATTAAACATAACTGTAGCATCTATGAAAAGCCTGATTTTACAATTAATATTGCCTGCAAGGTCATTAACATACAACACACTTCCCTGTGGCAAACCCACGGTTACTTCTACAGCTGACCATGGCTCTCCATCCAAGATAATGTGCTGTGTCCCCTCTACCAAAAAGTCCTCGATCCAGTCACAGGCTTCACTTTATATCCCATATCATCACACTTTCGACAATAAGCGTAGGCGCAGTACCGAGTCAAATGCTTTTTGGAAATCGAGAAACACTATCTATCTGGTTGCCTTGATCCAAAGCTTTCAGAATGTTATGTGAGAAATGTGTAAGTTGGGTTTCACTTGATTGATATTTTCGAAATCCATGCTGGTAGGTGTTGAGCAAGTTATTCTGTTCAGGATACTTCATTATGTTTGAGCTCAGAATATTTTCTAAGATTCTACAACAAATCAATGTCAAGGATATTGGAAGGTAGTTTTGTGGATACTTCTACTACCCTTCTTGTAGATGGGTGCGACATGCGCCTTTTTCCAAGAACTGTTCAAGGGATCTATGGTAGATTATAGGTAGAAAAGGGGCTAACTCGGTCGTAAATTCACTACAGAATTCCATTGGGCACTAGAGATGTCTTCAATTTTAATGATTTCAGCTGTTTCTCGAAACCACTGACACTAATACTTATTTCATTCATCTTTTCAGTGGTATGAGGATTAAATTGGGGAAATTCTCCTGGGTTTACCTTTGTAAAAGAACATTTGAAAATGGAGTTTAGCATTTCAGCTTTTGCTTTGCTACCCTTAATTTTCATCCCTGTCTCATTTGCTAGGTTCTGGACGCTAACTTTGGTGCCACTAACAGCCTTTACCTATGACCAGAATTTCTTTGGATTTTATGAACTGTCATTTGACAATATTCTGCTATGGTAGTCATTGAAGACATCATGCATTGCTTTCTTGACAGCCAAACACATTTCATTCAGCATTTCTCTATCTATAGCCCTAAACTTTGTTTTACACCTGTTATGCAGTAATCTGTAGACCTGGGGGTGCACTATATTTTTAATACTTTGGAAGATGAATGGCGACTTGTAAGTAGCTGTAAAAATTTTCAGATCCGACCCTGTAAAAAACTTTTAAATCGTATTCTTGAAGGGAAAACACCTTTCACTGAGAGCTAAGGGGCACCTCCCCCTATTGCCCATAGGTATGAGCGTCCGTGCAGCTTATCAAACTGTTTTGTGTTTATGTTATTGTCTGCCCCTCCTTGTGTTGAAGTTACAGCCAACAAGGAAAAGAGTTCATGTTTGTTGATATTTGTGTCCTTTTCTGCTATTTGCCATTCACAAATGGTCAAACAGCCCTTGCATGTGCTTCTGATTATGCATATTCTGAAGCATACCCACGGCTATTACATACACTTTACAGCCACGCATCTAAACCTAGTACTAATTTATGTGTAAGATACACTTTGATGTTACTATGCCTAAACAGTGCTGTATATGTTGCTCATCTTCCTTTCTGATACATGCAAGTGTCACTTTTCGTTACAAGTTAACTTCATTTATCCCATGAGCAAATTACTCAAAATTCTGTGGTAATGGAAAGTGATATGTTCATTGTTAGTTTTACTCTGTTACATGGGTTTTACATACAAAAGTTTGCACTGCCATAGCTTCTGTAGCAGCAATAGGGTTCCCAGTTAAGTAAAGTTAAGGAACATACATGGTTTTCAACAGTTTTTATACTTTTTCCATAAGCAGCTTCAGAGAAATGTATAGTTACAAAAGTTTTGATGTTTACACATAAAGTTGTATTACTTCAACTAATGTTAATTTATCAAGGTTCTGGTATTCAGAGGCCAAGAGCATTTTTGCAATGACCAATGCGGATTTTTTCCTTTCTTATAATTCCGTAAATGTCATAACCAAGTTTTATATTGTACGAACAAATCTTGAATTTTTTAGCACATTTCAAAATAAAATAGAACTTTGTTTCAGCATAATTTCAACAGCTAGGATTAATTTCCTCAAACTCTTTCTCAAATTTGTTTGGCAATATCAGATATACAGCGACACTGTGTTGTTTTCAGATGTCGGACATGTCAAAATACATTAGTCCAGATACTCACTCCATAGTCTGGTATCTACAAGAGCTCATCCTCCTGAAGTTTAATGTGGATTCTCTCTTTTCCACAGTGTAACTTAGAGAGGTTTTTTTTAAATTAGAAAATAGAAATAAATAAATAAATAACAAAAAATCCAGGTTCCCAGTAGGTTCAAAGACCCAGTCTCTCCCGTTGTACAACAGCATTTTACAGACTGATCCACGAGAAGATAACATTTGAAATTGCTAATTACCTTTCATAAACCATAATCTTTACATTTTCCATAAAATTCACAGTTTATCACCTTTAAACCGCGAAAACACAGCAATAGCTTCTGAAATTGCAATGAATACATTCATTGAAGATACAATGAGCTGCTCCTTTAATTCATCTGCTAGAATGACTACCACAGATTAGAGTCTCAAGCAATCACAAAACTTGATACATGGCTTCAGTCGTTCTCAATACAGCATCTACACATCATGTCACACTTTACTTTCTCAGTGTGCAATTAACATCATCTGTTGCACTGAGGGAGGGGAGGAAGGTGGGGGATGCCGAAACAGCAGCAGTGGGTGGTCGCACATCACAAAGCTTATGGTAAATGGAGAGCGTGGCACTACATCGAGCCAACCTGAAGGCAAGCAAACTATTCTGCCAAAAAGAATACCTGAATCCTGCTTTTTCCAGGGCTCTTCAGAAAAAGGCAAAAATTCTCAGTTTTCCAGCCCACTTCACACATTGGGTAACTATTTCAATAAGTCCAGGTGACTGCTCTGAGTTTGGTGACAAATAGAAAAAAAAAATGGAAAGCTGGCATATGTTAGAAACAGCTTTTATGAAGTTACTTTTAGCTCTTCATTTCCTGACAATGTCAATGCCTGGAACCTCCCACCATGTTGTATATAGAAATAGCAATAAAAATAATCTTGAGTGCACTGTTGCTAACTGACATGCAACTGAGATGGCTTCCCCTAATAAACAATGCACAGGACATGAATCTCAGTCCCTTGCATGGGTCACCTTATCCCAAACTCACTGTATATGAGAGGTTCTTGTACAACAATGTTCAGTTGTTAACACCATGTGAACACCACAATAATCTCAATAACAACAGGACAGGAAAAAAAAATCATAGGTTATATGGGAATCCAGGCTTTCTCGCCTTGACTCTGGTGATAAACCGAGAACACTTCATCATCAATACACAGGCTCAACAAAAGTTTATATATTGCACGACAGATGCAACTGATTTTCTTGTATATCTATGTGGCACCCACTTGCACAAAGTCACCTTAAGCTGCTACAGTTACTGTCCAACTGCTACATGATGACCGAAGTCAGTTAACCATCTCACAACTTTCTCCCTTCATCCACTTTTTGTAGTTGACAGTTCATAAAATGAACTATTAAGTGTTTAAGACCACTACTTCGGAAACACTTATACATTAAATGAATGCACAAGAAACTATTCTTACACTGTATGTGTCGCAGGCTAGTATTATTCCACTATCTTTACCTTCACTTCACAAATATCTACTCTTGAATGAGCATGTAAAATTTCTCTGAGATTTTCTTTCACACAAGGGAACCTAGTCCAAAATGGTATGCAGGAAAGCTTCTGTAAGGTTTGGGATATACAGGGGGGATCAAATATAGGCGGGATTTTTGTTCCTGAACATCAACAGTTGGTAGGACTAGTCCCACACTCCTGCTACACTTAGGCGGGACCATTAGAAGTGTGGAGAGTGTCCTATTAGATATTTACCGCCATTTCATCAGTAACTCTCATCATGTCTGAGCAACAGGTGCACCCCTCCATTGTGCAATGCTTAATTATCAAATTTCTTGCTTGTGAAGGAGTTACAGCAGCGCAAATTTGCTAATGATTACCTGCACAGTTCGGTGATAAAACATTATCAAGCACGTTTGTGTTTGCCTGACATAAGAAGTTCAAGGAAGGACAAGAACATTTGGAAAATCAGCAACATGATTGCCATCCTCGGACCAGCGTTACAGACAAAAGCATTCGTGTGGTTAAAAGCATTATTGATGAGGATCGATGGGCGAGAGTATCAGAAATTGCACCAAAAGTAGGAATCAGTTATGGGAGCTGTCAAGCAATCATCACAAACAACCTACAGTTCTGTTAAGTGTGTTCCACATGGGACCCTAAACTTTTGACTGAAAATCTGAAGTTGAGACGTTTGGAGGTCTGTCAGAGGCTTACAGCATGGTTTGCGGAAGAAGGTGATGAATTTTTGAGTTGGACCTGTGATGAAACGTGGGTTCACACTACACTCCAGAAACCAAACAAGCCAGTAAGGAGTGGCGGAGGAAAGAGCAGGCAGCACCAGTGAAAGCCAAGACTCGACTGCCAACTGGCAAGGTTCTTTCAACCTTTTTTTTCACTCAGCGAAGCATTTTGCTGATTGATTTTTTGCATGAGCGATGCACAATCAATGCTGCTCACTACTGAAAATTGTTGAACAAGGCAAGAGTTGCATATCGCCACAAAAGAGAAGACCAATCAATTCGAAAGGTCATCCTCCTCCACGACAATGTGCAACTCCATACTGCAGCTCAAACTGTCACCAAGCTACAGGAAATACACTGGACTACACTTTATCATCCTCCTTACAGCCCGGACTTATCGCGCTGCGATTTCCATTTATTCGGACCGCTTAAAGAAGCTCGCAAAGGTAACGATTTGAAGACGACGAGAGCTTGAAAGACTGTCTGCAACTGGCTGCTGATACGACCCAGTTCTTTTTATGATGACGACATCAAAAGGCTGCCCATACGCCGAGACAAATGCATTTCCAAAGTAGGACAATATGTGGAAAAATAATTATAATTGCCTTGAGTTTTTCAATAAATGAACTTAAATAAAAAATAAAATCCCAGCTGTGTTCCCGACTATGCTGCTCCAGTTTGCCTATCCCTTATGCACTTTTATTAAATTCCTGCAAAGCACCATACTCTCCATTCTCATCCTCCTTCAAAATCTACTTTTTTCCAATCTTTTATGATCCGTCCACATACTATTTCGAATATCTTCTCACTGCTTCATATACCCTACTACAGTTAAGAACACATACATCTACTTGACTTGCGGTAGTGACTTGTTCATTCCTTTGGTATCACTAATTGTCTCAACTGCCCAAAACTAACTGGTAACGTTTATTAACATTTCAGAACTACATTTTCCTGTTCCTTAGTATTATTATTATTATTATTAATAACAATAATAATTTATAACAATACTTCTCTTTTCATTATCACAGGTATTTTCTATAAGGCCCAATGGTTTTCTCAATGTTGTTTCTCATTGTATGTATTTCACAAACATGGAAGTGTCTTCATTAAAAATTTGCTTTTATTACGATTTATTGAAGTGGTTACATTTCTTTCTTTCAAGTACATTTTTCTTAGTTCTAAGTTCTGAGCATAAGTAAGCTTTACTATTACTCACTTTATCAACAGTGGCAAAAAATATCAAGAGTACAAACATGCTACACAATATTACAGTCATCTCACATAAAATTAGTCACCTGCTTGTCCATCATAACAACTTGTATTCTATGCTTTTTTTTTTAGAAAAAGGTCTGCTTTATTACTCGACAATGCAGTTTTAATATAGCGAAGACCAATGCCACAACACTGAATTCAAGTATCGAGCACAAAAGTGCCACATTTGCTGGACTGAGCATTTCTGACTGGCACATCTCAGTATGCAATTTTAACTGATCACAATGTTGACATCTGTAACTGTTTAACCCTCAAGCTGGCGTGCAGTGCACTTCACACACATAAAGAGTGGCTGTCTTTATGTTTCCAAGGTAACAAAAATCACAGTTTAATGGAACAATGATGAAATGTACTTTCATTATATTACTCTGCTGACATGGACAGGTGTCACCTCGCAGTAATGGCCCACTTGAAGTATTAAACATTGCAGCTGCACAAGATCTCAGCCAACCACTAACTTAATTACTAATGTGTCTCGTAAACAACTGCCTCACTGCGGGATTGTGCTGCTAGCTCATAACCTGGGTCATTACCTTGTGCAGACTGTGAATTATTTTCTGACCTAGCTTGTAGTTTATTTTATATTCCTGCTGCTCACTTGGACATATGACAACACACTTTACTACTTTGTTAACTGAAGCAATAATGAAGGAATAGGTATGAGCTCGCAATTGTGAAACAACAATGTAACAGTGAAAAACAATTTTATTTGTGGTGGTGCACTTCATACACAGGCGTGCCCGCTCGAGAGTTAACTTCCTGGATTCACCTTTAACATGACACTGAAAAGCAAAATGCCAAGTGTTCCTATCACTCAATAACAACTTCAGAATTCTTTTATTATAAAGCCTGATAGCACAGAAATACCTTTTCTGTAATATTGTTTTACCTTGTATCGTACATACTCACTAATTGCAAGTACCAGACTAGTTATAGTAAAATATATCTATATCTGTCCAGTTTAAAACCAAGTGTAGTGACATTCTAATTGCCTTTTTGTGGAAAACAGGAAGAAACCCAAAATATAGGGACTGTGACAAGAGATTAAATATGAACTGGAATGGTATGAAAACTGCTTGTAGTTCGGAAAGTACCTGAAAATAGGAAGAGGGGGAACTAAGTCAGATGAGTAGTTGAACATTTATTCCCATGTCACTGTGCTTTATACTGATTCTCCACAAAACAAAACATAAGCACAAGTTTAACACAAGAATTGAACAAAGTAGTAAATTTCCAATTTACATTCACTAATGGAATGCAACAAAATCCAATACACACAAAAACCATAGAAAAATATACTGCAGAGAACACACAGTTGACTGCAGTGAAGCAAAGCTGAATTTCACACAAACAGTTTTAACTAGGCAAAAAATATGAAGTGCTTTTGTTCTTTTCTCAATGAAATCCATTTTTCACATTTGATTGAATAACAATCATTATTCACACTGGAAATAAAGCTATGTAACTTTATAAAACAATAATTGTCAAATACTGAATATTCAGTATGTTGATCTGGTCTTTAATTACTTGAAATGTTCAGAACATATTAACACAATCTACTGAACAATAGCGCTTTTACTAGAGCTTCTTATGAGCTAGCCTACAATTTTACACCACATATCTTACATTATTTAACACAATCGTCCTCAAAATGTCAACAACTTCTCAGTATACAGATACCTCCCCCAGAACTGTAATGTCCAATGTTAAATTTTGAAGCACCAGCATTACTTACTGTAAGAGGCCAAAATTCGCCAAAATGATCAACTTAAGCCACATTATCTTCTAATGCAAGAGTATTAAATTAACTGAGAAGAAAGTTTTCCATTTTAATCACCATTGGTCGGAATCTCTAGGACAGGCCCTCTCTTCTAGATTTAACAATATTTAAAAATGTGCAACAATAAATTTCATGTGTTGACCTAGTATAAAACACTAAAAAGCATCTTCTTTTCCAAATGTGGATACGTCTGTACAGAGAACAGCTACTTCATTAGCAATTACCTAAACTTGTCCTCTATTTTGTTGTCTCATCTAACGTACTTTCAAGTTTATAAGTGAAATAGAAACTTAATGGTACCTAAAAATATGTGTCAATCACATTTTCTATTTGCCAAACATGTGAAATCTAAATTATAAAACCAAGCTGAATAACAGTCATCCCATTTTCCACAGAGTCTGTGTATTACAGAATAGAGCACACATTCAGCCCACCGTCCCACTAAAACTTGAGCATAGTGAGGGGCACGACTAGGAATACGGAGATAGGCTTCACTCCTTTGAAAGCATCGTTAAATACTTAAATGCATCACAGCCATCTTACCATCACTGACTCGTAAGCCTTAAAGTACATAAGGTGAAATATAAAACGTCAATATGAAATGTCTGTACCTCCAATTTTCCTTTCTATATGACATGTGTACAAGTCCATATATTCAGAAAAAGGGTAGCAACAAAAACTACATGTGAGTTAATGGGCACAATATGACTAATTTAACACAAATTCTGACATAAATGAAAGCAATGGCAATGTTCTGAGAAGTGTAACTCAGTCTTATGGTGATACACACTCACTCATCCTTCATCATTCTTACAAAGTAGAAAAATTACATTTCTAAAATGACTTTTAAAAAACGTGAACACTCGCTGAGCTGACATACCTTCCTCACCTAACCATGTAAAGTGAAAAAATGCTGCTATACAGCTTAACATCCTATCAATAAAATTGAGATTGCCATTAGTGCAAATATGGCACATCACAACACCATACATTATCAGTCAAATCAAGGACACAAGAACTTAGCATTGTAAATCAGAGATAATGTATTTTGGTTATTTAAAAATATTTAAAAAAAGAGAGGAGGAAGAAGAAGAAGAAAGAGAGAGAGAAGCAGTAGCGTGTTATGTGTGAAAATGGGGGGCGGGGGGGGGGGGGGGGGGGAGGGAGGGAGGGAGGGAGGGAGAAGGGCATTTAGATTTTTTAGTTTGTTAGATTTGTGCAAGTTTATTTGAAGTTCATGCAATTCAACGGTTACATATAAATTATTTTAGAAGTGAATAATTACTAACAAAATTATCTGTTGTTGTGGAAATTGTTTAACGTAGACAAGGGTGCAAAAATTGAAATTGTAGAATAGGATATAAAGTAATTTAGTGTAATATGCGAACTTTTGGTAGATTGTACTGTACAGAAGCTTACTGATGTTTAAGGTATCCTTTAGAACAACTGTATTACCTACCACTCCTATACTGAAATATCACAAAACTAAATGATACTAATTCAATAACTTTTGAGTATAAGGCAGCCATGAGCAGTTAGTGTAAGAAATCTACTGAAGCATGTGCCGAGGGTAGTTGAAGTAGATGAGAATGTGAATGTCCTTAACTAAAGACAATGGAAATAAGCTGAAAAGCACTTTCCAGCAAAACATTAAATGTGTGTATATGAAGTACTGCTTTAATGCACAAAAAAAATAAAAATAATTAGTATACAAAAATATATATACACTGTCATAATAAACTTCTTCAAATACTTGTCATTCCATAGTATGTACACAATTATATGAACAGACCCATGAAATCATACCAATAACCACAATTGTCTACAATATTCACAAACATAGAAAAACAGTTTTGTACAGTTGCTTGTCTTTCAATAGTTCATTTAAACAGAACTAAATGTATAGTTTAAAAATTGTAAAAAATGAAAATAAGCCTTGTGAAACTTTTATAAAAGTGAATGAAAATTACAGACGGTGTCGTCTTAGTGACTTTTGACAATATCACCGTACTGACAAGAAATGTTGAGTGAGGTGGGTTTCCAATGGTTAAAAATACAGCTATTTTGCTGTACATTTTTAGTCCTTGCACAAGAGTAATTATATCTCAGTGTTCCTGCCTCTGCCCTTTACTGACGTCAAGTAACCTCTTACTGTTAATAACTCTTGTTGCATTGGAATGGGGGGCTGAATGATTGCTCTATCCTGTAATGCAGGCTCCATGAAACTTACTTATTAGTCATTCATTACTTTGTTCTAAACTCCCATTCACTTCGAACTGATCTTGTTCAATTGGCTTTTTAAGCCACGTTCCCAAGCCAGCCTTGACAAATGCAAGGACCAACTGCTCCTTTGCCATCTGAAAATCAAAATTAATTTTACTGTACTGATGGACAGGTAACTGAGTATAACAAAAATAGGTACAACTAATGGCACAGGTACTAGAGGACCTAATATTTTACGAGAAATAGGAAAGGGCCGGAGAAAATTAAGCTACTCGGGAATTACACTACCAAAGACTACACATAAAAAATGAGCGGGATGTGAAGAAATTCGAAAAAGGTAATATTGAATGAAATCAGCATATCTGAATGACTATTGTAAAGTAGTGAAGCATCAAGTGATTACAGTAAGTTGAATGGATTTACTATTTTGAGCTACAGGAAACAGCTATGGGAAAATGGAGACGGGTCTATAATAATTTTGAGGAAGATAGAACATATGACGAGAGAGTTCACCACCTAATCAGGCCTTTTGAGCTTAGGTTTTCTGAACATTTCCAAAACAGATTACTGCAAATTCAATGGTTTCATTGAAGACTAAATGGCTAATTTCCTTCCTCATCCTTATTCTACCCAAGTTTGAATGATATTTTTAATGATCTTTTCCCCTTTCTATTTCCTATTCTAAGAGGAGCAAAAGGAAACATGATGCGGAAAGGAGAGGTTAAACACAGCCTTATTAACTGCCAACCTGATCACAACTACTTATTTTTAAATGGAAGAATGTGGTTCACTTCACAACAGTAGCAATTCACTCTCTCTGCTACTAATGAATAAGAAAAATGAACACACCTGATATTCACGTACAGCAAGCTTTGCATCAGAATACAATGCTGGTTGCTTCACAGTGTTCATTTTTGTTGTGCCTTTTATTCGTCCAGCTAGATTCAGGAATCTAGTAAAAAAAGATTGCTTGGAAAGCCTTGATGCTGTTCCACTCTCATCCTTTCCAGTTACTGAATTTATTATTTCTGGGCCTTCCATACCTAAATTAAGTGATAATATTAGTCGCTTACAATGAATAACAAAAGAAAACACAATTTAACAAAGTCTTACAAGATGTAGATACAAACCAAGTAAATTAAAAGACATAATATTACCCTTATCAAATGTAATATGAGAAAAACAAATAAATACAAGATTTAGGAGTCATATAATTTAAAATTAAAGAGCCTGAAAGAAACTGATTAGCAGAGACCAAATTATTTGCATATTTGGCTCTTTTTCACCGGTTATTGCATATTTTAAACTAAAAACTAGTGACTATGCATATTTTCACTCTATGTTTACAATATTTTAAAAATATAGATGAGCTGTCCCTAGCTCAATCTATTTTTGATATCTACAGATTCACTGCAACCTAGAACTGCGTGCAATCGCTGACAGAGACGTCACTGCCAAGCAAAATCATTACAGGAGAGGAACAGGAACAGGCAGACAGAGTCAATGCTACTGCGCCCGCACCCCCGTTTCATTCCCTCTGTACAGAACACATCAGCAACAATTAAACTAAACTATGCAAGCTTTTAGTCACACTGCCATTGTTTCAGTTTAGCTTTCTATTTACTACTACACAATTGGACATGTTTACGACGTGTAGTGTGTAACGTGTTGTGCGCAATGATGTCCAGAAAAAGGAATGCTGTATCGTGGATAGCTGACCATCCTGGAACATTTACATATGACAGAATTGTTTTATATTGTCGAGTTTGAGAGAAAAATGTTTCCTGCAAAAACAAGTTTCAAATAGATCAGCATGATAAGACAAGTCTTCCTTCGAAGGAACACAGAAGGAAGGACCACAACAACAACAACTTCTGACAACAGCAAATTTCAATAGCAGGGATTTGTCCAAAGGTAACCAAAAAATTTAGTTTAACATGGATCCATGTGAAGAATTCATTGAAAGCAATATTCCTCTTCACAAACTTACAAACTGTATCCTCAAAGGCTTCCTGCATACTTGTGACCGTTACATTGCAAATTTAATTGTTGGTGCTCTAAAAGAAGAGCCTCCTTCTTCCTATTTAGCGGCCTGCAAAGAACCATTCTACATGAACCATTCCACGATTGCCAGATTTGTGAAGAAAGATATTAGAAAAATATTTCCAGAATCTTCTGCAGATGAAAGGGTGTGTGTTTATTTCAGATGCTGCTCCCTATATGATCAAAGCAGGAAAAGCCCTCTGAGTATTTTTACCCCAGTTTGATTCATGTGACGTGCTTTTGCTCACGGAATACATTGTCTTGCTGAAGAAGTATGTTCCATGTTTGTGAATGTAAATAAACTGATTTCATCCATAAAGAAAGTGTTTCTAAATACTCCTGCTCGCATCAAGACCTACAAAGAAAATGTACCAAATGCGCCTTTGCCTCCCGAACCAGTGGTAACTCATAAGGGTATGTGGGTCGAAGATGTGTTGTTTTACAATCAACATTTCGATGCCATTAAAAGGGTAGTAAATCACTTTGATAGTGCAGAGGCTTTGGGCATTTCGCCACTGCAAAGAAGCTTTTGATGATTCCAGTATTAAAAAAAAGACATTTCTGTAATTATCTCTCATTCATCCCATATACCTTCACGTGTTAAAAGGCTTGAAACTCAAGGTTAGGCATGGAATGAATCTATTCAGTTAATGAATAAAATATTCTAGTGAACTACTCATTGCCAGAAGTATTCCCAAGATAACTTACAATAACCCAGGCTTTGTACCCTTAGGTCAAATTGATAATTTTATTAATGGGACGGGTGAACTTTTACCAGAAACAATAAGTGCCAAGATAGCACCCAAATTCAAATACTGCCCAGTTACCTCAGTTGATGTAGAACAGTCCTTTTCCTGCTTATAAAAATGTTTTGAGCAATCGATAACACAATCTTACTACCGAACATTTGGAACAGTACTTGGTCGTTTGTGTTTACAATAGTAGAAATCCTTGGGTTACAGAAGAGATACTGAATTTAATTGGTGAAAGGAGAAAATATAAAATTTCAGGAAATGAAGCAAGCAAAAAGGAATGCAAACGTCTCAGAAAAGGTTTAAGAAGAGATAGCTAGAGGACAAATGTAAGGATGTAGAGGCATCTGTCACTAAGGGTACCATAGACACTGCCTACAGGAAAATTAAGGAGACCTTTGGAGAAGAGAGAAACACTTGTATGAATATCAAGAGCTCAGATGGAAAACCAGTTCTAAGCAAAGAAAGGAAAACAAATAAGTGGAAGGAGTATATAGAGGGTCTGTAAGAGGGCGATGTATTCGAGGGCAATATTATCGAAATGGAAGAGGACATAGGTGAAGATGAGGTGGGAGATATGATACTGCGTGAAGAATTTGACAGAGCACTGAAAGACCTAAGTTGAAACAAGGCACTGGGAGTAAACAACATTCTATTAGAACTACTGATAGCCTTGGGAGAGCCAGTCCTGACAAAACTCTACCATCTGGTGAGCGAGATGTAAGAGACAGGCGAAATACCCTCAGACTTCAAGGAGTATATAATAATTCCAATCCCAAAGAAAGCAGGTGTTGACATATATGAAAATTACCGAACTATCAGTTTGATAAGTCACAGCTGCAAAATACTGACAAAAATTCCTTACAGGCGAATGGAAAAACTGATAGAAGCTGACCTCAGGGAAGATCAGTTTGTATTCTGCAGATATCTCTGCTAGTGTCTGTATGTGTGTGTGTTTTAATAAACATTTCCATTTTATGATACATATAGGATTTATACAAGATAGTAGAAGGAAAACTAGTGGAAATCAAATCAAGGACCTCACGAACACAAAACTTACTCAGTAGGAATTCAGTTAACAGATTCTTTCAACGCATTGCAAATGTCAAACTCAACAGCACTTTTAAATCTAATCATCAAATGCTGTTGCTTCTTTTTTTCTCATACTACAGGGTGTATACATAGGCAAGAAATAAACTTCTGGATTTTTCCTGGGTTTCCCGGTTAAAAAGACACTTTTCTGGTTGAAAATGCACTTTTTCCAGGTGAAAGAAGATTTTTTTCCATGTTACGTGATAATATACGTTCCCTCGGAGCTGTAGAACGTATCAATCCTTTAAATGGTAAAGGTTTTATATACTGGCATAGAATTCCCGGCACTCTCGGCACAGAACAACACATTCTGGGAATATCTTTAATGCACAGCAACATGTACACCGCATATTTTGGTATTACAAAAGTATAAATATGAATTCACAAACTAAAGCATGGTAGTTTCTGTACACTGAACACGAAAATATAACAAGTGCGATGCTCATGCTACAATACAGAAAAACAGACCACAGTAGTTCTCTGAGTGGCATGGTAGTCAACTTTGAATTAGGGAAAATATGGCGTGATAATACGTATTCTTGTTTTGCGAAATATGATTACTAGATGATATTTTTAATCAAGAAGTCCGCCCCTGGTAGCTGAGTGGTCAGCACGACAGACTGTCAATCCAAAGGGCCCGGGTTCGATTCCCGGCTGGGCCGGAGATTTTCTCCGCTCAGGGACTGGGTGTTGTGTTGTCCTAATCATCATCATTTCATCCCCATCGACGCGCAAGTCGCCGAAGTGGCGTCAAATCGAAAGACTTGCACCAGGCGAACGGTCTACCCGACGGGAGGCCCTCGTCACACGACATTTCATTTCATTTCATTTTTCATCAAGAAAAGCTAAGCTTCCACGTATAATACTGGTTGTCAAAACTTTTTTGCTTTTTTTTTTTCCAAGCACATAGTTATGCAGGATCCTAAGAGCAAAGCTTATTGCAACAGCTCAATATTTCTGATAAGCACGAATGCAAATTTCACTGCTGTGCACCAAACATTTCATGGATCACCTGGCAGAATACATGTAGCATTGAGCATTTTGACTTTTCCATAGGAAAGCCATTTACATGTAAAATTGCTCAAGAACTTTTTGCCATCATTACTGTATAATTTGTAATTTATGAAATAACTAATTTTGGTGTGTATTATCGTTTAAGATACATCAAACACGTATGTGCCAGCAAAAGTTTAAATGATGGCACAAATGGCTGGTCTTCTGAGCCCAAAATTTTTCTATGTGGCTGGTCTCAAAGTATTAAGTTTTGAAAGAGTTAAACTCTCCACAATTTTAAGAAATTCAAGCACACGTTCTTTCAAGTAAATAGTTCCTCTTGAGTAAAAGGAAATTTACTGTGAAAGTAACACTCCTAAATCCACCATTCACAATATTTTTCCATAATCTGTTAGCAATGTAAACAGTTTGATGTCACACTCGCTGAAAGTAGTTTGTTGTTCCGAAGTATTGTATAGTTTTCATCATAAAGCCTCTGACACATTTTGCTGTCTGCAGACGCTTGTATGAGCACCGTGTTTTGTTGTTATAAATAGCACACTTTGTTTGCAACTGAAGTTTTATTTTGCTGTTATTCTCTCAATTATGTTTTACTGCTGCAGTATTATTCTGCAGTAGTGTATCAAAGTAAAATTTTTTGTTAGAGTGTCAGTTCTTAACAGTCAAAATGACAGAAATTCAAATGAAAACTAGTATAATGAAAAATTCCCAGAATCCTAAAATATTCCCTGGTATTTCACAGATTTCTCCCAGATTTCCTGCGGAGTATACACCCTGAACTAGTTTAGGTGGAAGATGAATCAAGAAGTTATAACAACACAGTACCAACAACTTTTTGTTTTGAGAAATAATAAAATTTTTGTTTCCTCATGTTTGAAGAAGAAACAAAACTATTGTGTTAATTAAATTTTCAGATTGTAGTCCTACGAGAAAATGGTCACAAAATGTAAATTTGCACTTACAGTGTATTACTGTAGTATTTTAGTTACAATGGTACATACCAGACGCCTAGTCAATTACGTAAGTAGCAAGCTAATACTGTTAGGTGTCAAGCGTACTCATCTGCATTGGAGTTTCTTTTATAGTCTAAAAACTGCATTTCTTAACAGACATTATATGAATTGTCCAAAACTAATTTAGAGGAACACTTTCTTCATACAAAGCTTCAAAATTTTTCTTTTCACAATTTAAATTCTGTGAAAATGTATAACGAAGAGAGATTTTAGACCAGAGATGTAACATAAGATGTACCACTTCAGTGTAGAAATAAAAGAATGATAAATATCCATACCTACAGTCCAGTTGACACTATAATTTGGTGCTTTTCCAGGTTGACGAACTTCAGGTGATGTTATAAGACTCATAAGAGGTTTGTTTAATCTATACGGAGGTGGCAACCCTTGTATAGTACTTTCGATTCTTCCACAGATAGCTCTGTACGTAGAAGAAAACAGTTAATAAACAAGTAGAAACTTATGCCGTAACACAAATATATCATCATACATTACCTATACATGTGACTTGGGTGAAAAAGGCTGCCAAGTACAATACTTTCTAGGTAAACAGGTTCAATGAAATGGGATAGCAAAGCCCCCTGCACACCAACAACATTCCACCTCGCAATTTTGTCAGAACATGACATAGTTAAAAGCCTCTGTCCCTGCAATAATTCAAAATGCCTATTAATGCCAGGCTCTCTAAAAGTATTTATGTCATAAATTTAACACAGGTTAATCTATGTGAATATATATATATATATATATATATATATATAAAAAAAAAAGAAAGATGATGAAACTTACCAAACAAAAGCGCTGGCAGGTCGATAGACACACAAACAAACACAAACATACACACAAAATTCTAGCTTTCGCAACCTATGGTTGCCTCGTCAGGAAAGAGGGAAGGAGAAGGAAAGACAAAAGGATATGGGTTTTAAGGGAGAGGGTAAGGAGTCATTCCAATCCCGGGAGCGGAAAGACTTACCTTAGGGGGAAAAAAGGACAGGTATACACTCGCACACACACACATATCCATCCACACATACACAGACACAAGCAGACATTTGTAAAGGCAAAGAGTTTGGGCAGAGATGTCAGTCGGGGCGGATGTACAGAGGCAGAGATGAAGTTGAAAGACAGGTGAGGTATGAGCGGCGGCAAATTGAAATTAGAAATTAGCGGAGATTGAGGCCTGGCGGATAGCGAGAAGAAAGGATATGCTGAAGGGCAAGTTCCCATCTCCGGAGTTCTGACAGGTTGGTGTCAGTGGGAAGTATCCAGATAACCCGGACAGTGTAACACTGTGCCAAGATGTGCTGGCCGTGCACCAAGGCATGTTTAGCCACAGGGTGATCCTCATTACCAACAAACACTGTCTGCCTGTGTCCATTCATGCGAATGGACAGTTTGTTGCTGGTCATTCCCACATAGAACGCTTCACAGTGTAGGCAGGTCAGTTGGTAAATCACGTGGGTGCTTTCACACGTGGCTCTGCCTTTGATCGTGTACACCTTCCGGGTTACAGGACTGGAATAGGTGGTGGTGGGAGGGTGCATGGGACAGGTTTTACACCGGGGGCGGTTACAGGGGTAGGAGCCAGAGGGTAGGGAAGGTGGTTTGGGGATTTCATAGGGATGAACTAAGAGGTTGCGAAGGTTAGGTGGACGGCGGAAAGACACTCTTGGTGGAGTGGGGAGGATTTCATGAAGGATGGATCTCATTTCAGGGCAGGATTTGAGGAAGTCGTGTCCCTGCTGGAGAGCCACATTCAGAATCTGATCCAGTCCCGGAAAGTATCCTGTCACAAGTGGGGCACTTTTGGGGTTCTTCTGTGGAAGGTTCCGGGTTTGAGGAGATGAGGATGTGGCTCTGGTTATTTGCTTCTGTACCAGGTCGGGAGGGTAGTTACGGGATGCAAAAGCTGTTTTCAGGTTGTTGGTGTAATGGTTCAAGGATTCCGGACTGGAGCAGATTCGTTTGCCACGAAGACCTAGGCTGTAGGGAAGGGACCGTTTGATGTGGAATGGGTGGCAGCTGTCATAATGGAGGTACTGTTGCTTGTTGGTGGGTTTAATGTGGACGGACGTGTGAAGCTGGCCATTGGACAGGTGGAGGTCAACGTCAAGGAAAGTGGCATGGGATTTGGAGTAGGACCAGGTGAATCTGATGGAACCAAAGGAGTTAAGGTTGGAGAGGAAATTCTGGAGTTCTACTTCACTGTGAGTCCAGATCACGAAAATGTCATCAATAAATCTGTACCAAACTTCGGGTTGGCAGGCCTGGGTAACCAGGAAGGCTTCCTCTAAGCGCCCCATGAATAGGTTGGCATACGAGGGGGCCATCCTGGTACCCATGGCTGTTCCCTTTAATTGTTGGTATGTCTGGCCTTCAAAAGTGAAGAAGTTGTGGGTCAGGATGAAGCTGGCTAAGGTAATGAGGAAAGAGGTTTTAGGTAGGGCGGCAGGTGATCGGCGTGAAAGGAAGTGCTCCATTGCAGCGAGGCCCTGGACATGCGGAATATTTGTGTGTAAGGAAGTGGCATCAATGGTTACAAGGATGGTTTCCGGGGGTAACAGACTGGGTAGGGATTCCAGGCGTTTGAGAAAGTATATATATACACACACACACACACACACACACACACACACACACACACACACACACACACTCCAACAACCCTTCAATGGAAATGGTTTGTGAAAGCTGGACTGTGTTTCTCTAGCAATGGAGCATTTTAAAACAATATCACATGAAAAACTATAAATTCATCTTATAGTGGAGATGCTGGAGTTGCAGATATGCACAACAAAAAGACTGCCACAAATAAAGCTTTCGGTCATTAAGGCCTTTGTCAGTAATAGACATTTCACACACACACACACACACACACACTCCAACAACCCTTCAATGGAAATGGTTTGTGAAAGCTGGACTGTGTTTCTCTAGCAATGGAGCATTTTAAAACAATATCACATGAAAAACTATAAATTCATCTTATAGTGGAGATGCTGGAGTCGCAGATATGCACAACAAAAAGACTGCCACAAATAAAGCTTTCGGTCATTAAGGCCTTTGTCAGTAATAGACATTTCACACACACACACACACACACACACACACACACACACACACACACACACACAAATGCAACTCATACACATGACAGCAGTGTGGTTTCAGTTGTCTGAGACTGCAGTCGTGAGTTCAAGTTGTGTTTGCGCGCGCGCGCGGGTGTGTGTGTGTGTGTGTGTGTGTGTGTGTGTGTGTGTGTGTTGGTGTTGTTGTTGTTGCTCCTGACAAAGGCCTTAGTGGCAGAAAGCTTTATTTGTGACAGTCTTTTTGTTGTGCCTATCTGCGACTATAGCATCACAGCTATATGGTGAGTAGCAACTTTCCTTTTCATAATACTGCTACATTCCATACTGGACTTTCCATTGTTTAATATTCATCTTAAATACATCTCTGTTATACATTCTTTACTGATGAAAAATCTACTTCCAGAATTACACACACAACCAATTAGTAGTAAATATGGTTGCTTTTCAACCAATGCTGCTGATTAAATGGAAAAAATACATTTCTTAATAGCCATTTAAATAAATTTTGTGTAATAGATCTGAGGCACAGGCCTCATTATCGGTCATTTTTGATGACAGAAAAGTTGTTTGACACAAGCATTAATAAGATTCTTCAGTGGCAACTCTGTGAAATTACTTCTACTCCTCCTACTGACATAATTACTCACATTACACTTTGGACTATGTCTCATCAAACTTTACATGGAGCCCACTGCATTTTAAAGTGTATTTGTGTGAAATAACTTTTGTACAAAATGTGCACAGCTTCAACCAATGTCAATCTTTGTAACAGAACCATGCATCACACCTTTCATTTTGCATTCAGATGCAAACAACTTTCAGCGTTACAATCTTTCAAAGAGAAGCTGACTCACACAATGAGTTTCCAAAACTATTTACATCATGTTGATAAAGTTATCATAAAATTTTAACATATTACGTAGAGACATTACCCATCACAGATTTTAAGTTCACAAGAATATCTCTGACTAGTTTCTTATAACATGTAACAGTATATAACAAGCAGATTACCTGCAAGACACCATCCCAGGTCTGAATTCCATCACTTGATTTAACTGGTATAGTACCTTCTCCAGACTCTATTTTTGTCCGAAGCTGACCACGAGCTCTTCTGTTGGGATGTTTATCCAGGGAGTCATCTTGAGACACTGCTTCATGAGGAGAAAATATCCTTCGGATTAAAAGAGAAGAAATATCATTATTAATAACACAAATACAATATAAGTATCAGAAATATAACAATACTACAAATATTGCACAAAATAAATTGTTCATTACTAATTACGTAGTTAAATTAAAACAAATAACAACTAGTTATCACTGTTAGCATTCAACCGCGATTCTTATACACATATTTTAACAACATGTTTCGAGAGACAATGCTCTCGTCATCAGGTTGTAAAGTCTATGTCATGAAATTAAACGGTCTAAAAAGACAAAATAGGTATATTGACTGCCCTATGCGCGAGACTATGGAAAGCAGCTTCTTTATAAGCCTGCGGATGGCATGAATCATTCGGGATCACGGCATCAGTCGTAGTTTGTTTTCTGTAAACGGAGAATGCATGTTTTTTGCCCTGCTTTTTTATATTCAGGTCCAGGAACTGTAAACAATTGTCAGTTTCATACTCCATGGTAAATTCTATTTTATTATGTGCGTCGTTGAACTTTTTTACTAGGAAATAGTAAAAAAGTTCAACGACGCACATAATAAAATAGAATTTACCGTGGAGTATGAAACTGACAATTGTTTACAGTTCCTGGACCCGAATACAAAAAAAGCAGGGCAACAAACATGTGTTCTCTGTTTATAGAGAACAAACTACGACTGATGCCGTGATCCCGAATGATTCATGCCATCCGCAGGCTTATAAAGAAGCTGCTTTCCGTAGTCTCGTGCATAGGGAAGTCAATATACCTATGAGCGAAAAAGATAGGGAGACCGAAATTAATACCTTTAAGAGAATAGCGATTAATAACGGTTACAGAATAGATATGGTTAAAAAACTGTTACGGAGAAGTAATAATCGCAAAAAGAAAAAACCTGATAGAGAGAAAGTGAAAATTATCACGATGCCATACTACGGAACAGTCTCTCAAAAAATAGCAAATATTTTTAAGCCATACGATGTTAAAATAGCTTTTCAGACTAATAACCTAGTGAGGTATAGCCTTAAGCACGATATTGGCGAGAAGAGAAATAAGTTTGAAAGATCGGGAGTTTATAAGATTCAGTGCAGAACTTGTGATGCAAAATATATAGGGCAGACAGGAAGATCATTTGCGATCTGGTATAAAGAACATAAAGATGTGTTCAGGTTAGGAAATTATGACAAATCAGCTGTTGCGAACCATATATATGAAACAGGCCATCCCCTTAATAGCATAGAAGATAACGTAGAAATATTGCATGTAGAAAAGAAAGGGAGGAAACTTGATTTACTAGAGGAATTCGAGATAGCTATTCGTGAAAAGAAGCAAAGCAATAGACTAAATGCACAAGATAATTTTAAAGAAATGAGATTTTTTAGCGGGTTTTTAGAATTATTTTAGGGTAGGTATGCGACTTTAAACTTGTAGCATGTCACTGACGGAGCTGCGAGAGGTTAACGATGGAAGACCAATGCAATAAGCAAATAAGGCGCCCAATAGCATAACGTTACCGTCAAGCACACGGCTGTAACCACGCCACAACGCCTAGGCACATCAGTCCACAACAGCTCCCGAACCGGCACAGTGCGATAGCATACTTGGTAGCTATGGGACGACCATCGAGTTGTGTCAACAACTTCAATGTAAGACGAGGACCCACAGTCCAATATACTTTTAATTCTGTTTTACTCTATGGACTTCCCAACTATTTGTGATGGTATTTTGCCTTTTTAGACCGTTTAATTTCATGACATAGACTTTACAACCTGATGACGAGAGCATTGTCTCTCGAAACACGTTGTTAAAATATGTGTATAAGAATCGCGGTTGAATGCTAACAGTGATAACCAGTATAATGACAACTGCTACCTCGACTCCATAATGGATTATATTAAAAATGACAACTATATATTGGGGACAGCAAAAGTAACAGCTGGCATAACAACTAAGATATCTCCTCTGCCTTCCATGCATGTTTCCTCCATTATTGCATTCTTAATGATCAACTAATACTGTAGTTAAGTGGTAGCCAAAGCTCCACTGTTGAGCGTTTCTATTCTTTATTTTGAAAGAGCTGTGGTTTATAGTGAAATGTCCTGTTTTTAAGCATTTGCCTATAACACCATTTCTAAGATTCATGCATTCATTTGCTCAGCATACCTGTTTCAATCTCAGTTCAAGGCACAAATCAGAGTTTTCATTTCTTTCCCTGGTGAGTGTAGAGCAATGGGCACAGGTCCAAGGGAAATGGTGGAACCCTGGAATCTAAGAGCATTAACCCCCATTCCATCTCCCCCCCCCCCCTCCCTCCACTTAAAATGTCAAACTCAAGGATGCCATATGGTATATGCCTACAACAGCAGAACCCCGCTTTGGTTCCTGCAGCAGGCACACCGTTTTCATACAATCAATGCGCTTGACACACGTAGCAAATGGTCACGTCACTTGTTCCCGTGCCGCAAGCATACGCAACTACGCAAATTGTAGAAAACTTTATCTAAGTGGTGAAACATATTAGACCTTTAATTGTTTGTGTGGGCCTCTTAACATTTAGGTACATAAATATGAATCTTTTTAATTTCTGTAAGACATGAAACAGATTTTGGCCCCAATTTGCTGTCCCTAAAATCTGCCGCCCTAGACTCCTACCTACTCATCCTGCTGGTAAATCCAGCACTGATCAAACCAGCCTAAAGACAAAGCTGAAAAAATTAGGTTTAAAACAACACATAATTTAATGGAAAATGTGGAACTATGAATACTGAAAGAAAAATACTTTGCCACAACTGATGCAAGAATAAGAGTCCAGAAAAATGTCATTTAGGTGAAACTGGGATCTTTTACAATTTAATTACATCAGAAATTTTCTCTATTTGGAGGAAATATGCGATAGAGACAAAAAGGAGTAAAGAAAATTGACAACACTGTTGTATATTAATACTGACAATTATGTTTGGATAATTGCAGAAAATTTTTACAAGGTTACTTCATAGGTTATATCTTACGAAGAGGGCATAAGAAAAATTTAATCCCAGGATTAAAGTTTTGCATTATTTACTCTCATAAAAGAAAATTAAATATTTCCACTACAAAGAAGTCAACTTCATTACTTGAGGTACATGCAGTAATGAAACTTAGCATTTTATGGACTATGCTGATGTTTGTTGTTGCCTGGTATGCAGTAACTCAACATACTGCATTGGACTGTTCTGAAAATGATAGATGTAGCACAGTAACAGCTGGTGTAGATGATGATTTCTGTGCTGAAGAATGGGAAACCATCACATATGCCAAGCAAGTTTAGAAATTTTTCTTGTGATGAGAGCCCAACTTTCACACTCCAGTTTTATCTCCGTTTTGATGTGCTGTGTCCAATCTTGCAATTTGAACAATACCCATTCTCTCACAATTCGGCTCTGAATTGAACTTTTGGGAACGGGCGCTGATAACCTCGCTGTTGTGCGCCCTAAAACACTAATAATCATCATCATCTTCACACTCCAGATACTGTTGGGAGCTATATTTCCTCAATTCAGTCAGTTCTTGGCATTATCAACCTACTGGAGGAACAGTTAAAAATAAAGTGGTGGGTACAATATTTAAGATGTTTTTTCTTAACTTCCTTTATTATGTTCACCATGTGTGATCATAAGCTGAATAAAACAACTTTTTAGAAAAAGCTATTTCTTTTTTATGAGGATGCATCCTTTAAATCTAAGATACCAGTTGGTGATTTTTGATGTGACTTGAAGATGTAGGAGGCCCATGTGGTCAGCCTTTGTTGACTTTCCAAACCCTGGAGAGCTGCTACTTCTCATTCAGGCAGCTTTCCAATTGGCACAATGAGGCTGACTGGACCCTGTTCCAGTCCTCCAACCAGGAAAAAAATTCCTGGCAGTACTGAGTTCTCTGCATGGCATACCTGCATAACCAAATCCCCACTCTGGGAATACTTGCACTTAAGAAAACAATATATGTATCCTCATTTTATATTTATTTGTCTTCTAAGCTGTCACATTAATTCTATGCTGTGACAAATTATGTTCCCCATTTGCTGGTGGTGTGGTGGCACACAAAGTTTGTTATCTCAGTGACCACAATTTGTACCTTTAATAACAGAAAACAGCCATTGCAAGGTTTTCTTTAGATTTATGAAATATATAAAAAATTCTACACAACTCTCACTCAACATTACACTATGTGTGATATCTTCTGGTTTCCCTCTTAACAATTCACTTTACAATTTCTATGACAGGACTGGAAGTTCCAAAACCGTCTTCTCATATTTTGCAACTGCAAATAAAAGATAGCTTAATGTAATTCACATAAAAGTCCTAAAAACACTGCAATGACGACAACAGTAACAGAGCTGTAAGTGATCTGAATGTCACTGAATAGTAGAAGAAGAATTAGAAGAAGAAGACAGAAACATTAGACAATTGAATCTATTTCATAAGTACTGTGATTACATGTGGATAATAAAAGGAGGGGAGAGGAGAAGGTGTGGGTGTTTGAACTTCTCCTTACTAGTGACCACACATCAAACGTAAGTCACAGAACTATCACGACAAAGATTGTGAGAAGGGAAGAGAAGAGAAGAGCCACTAGCTAACAGCTTTACATTATAATTGTTTTCAAAAATATACGGTTTCTCGTTACCTACCTTGCATCACCACATGGAGCTGTGCTAATATACAAATGAAATTTTATGTTTTCCTTCAGTTGATAATACCCCACTGGATTAAAACTGAAGATAGAATCCTGTGCTGTGCCTTGAATTACAAAGGACATATTTCAATAACAAGGTTTATTTATAGAACGTACTGTAAAATAGATTATATTGATGCATTTAACTCTTAATCACAAAGTACTGATTGATGCTACATACTTTCATCAGCATGTAATTCCAGTTGTGCGAAGAGGAAGTCACAAAGACAGCGGCGTGCCACAATTTCGGCATGTGTGTCATTAAGTGCTGCACCATTTACGCTCATATGTTCACCATTTACACATTTGGTTCCAGTTGTAACACAGATCACTTTTGCGTCTTCCATCTGCGGTCCTGTGGTCATCACAATTCCCGCCAGTACCTTTCGTCGAGCATGGTTAGGTTGTCGTTCTATTAAAGATGTGAATTTGTTTATTACTAACCTGCAAATAAGGGGAATTGACAAGACCATTATTTGTTAACATGAGAGTTTTCAACTCGCTCTAAAAACTTATTCCACAAGGAAACAAACTCAATACATCAAAAATAATTTATTATTACTCATAATGGACTCTTTTTTACATAATAGGAGAAACAAGGAGGCAGAGCAGTAGTACAGCTCCACACAGCTGATGGTGCTGCCAAGTGAAGCATAAAAGTTTGGACCATCTGCATGAGCTGACATTGCACACAACTGGACTTGTTTAAGACTCAATCAGCAACAGTTTTGATCAAGAAAAGCAAATAAAAGGTCTACAATTTATTACTGAGAAAGTAAAACACAGTCCTAGCTGCAACAGGTTCTAAAAATGTCATCTGACTAGGTCATGCCACATTCCAGTTTGAAGTAGTACATGTTGTTACCTCACAGTCCAAAGATGGAAAGTGGTAGAGGCAAATGCCTTCACAGGAACTTGCAGTGGCTTGCTGTTGACATTACTAAATTTCACTTCAATAATAATGAGACTGTAGATCTTTAAGTTTTCTTGATTAAAACTATTGCTGGTACTATTCTACAAGTACAACTGTGTGCACTGTCAGCTCATACACATGGTCCAAATTTTTATGTTTCACCTGGCAAATAAGAATGACAGTGCTGACAAAAAGTGTTAAATGAGCATGCAAGCAAAATTTAAAAGTTAGGTAAGCCAATTATGTGTAAATTACAGCAGGTAGGACACATTGCTGGTTGGAGTGGGATTCAAGATTTTACAACAAATAATAGCCAGATACGGAAATGAAACACAGATGATAAGCAATTTAGACAAAAAGAAAATAGAAGCTTTCGAAATGTGGTGCTACAGAAGAATGTTGACGACTAGGTGGGTAGATCATGCTAACTAATGAGGTGGTACTGAACAGAATTGGGGAGACAAGAAATTTGTGGCACAACTTTACCACGGGGGGTGGTGGTGGGGGTAAAAATTGTAGGGGGAGAGCAAGAGATGAATACAGTAAGCAGGATGCACTAGTTATTTGGAGATGTAGAGGCTCGCACAGGATAGAGCAACGTAGAGAGCGGCATCAAACCAGTCTTCGGACTGAAGACTAAAACAACAACAACAACAACAACAACAACAACACCAAATATGAAGAAGCAAAAGTGCAACAATATGAATTAATGTATTATTAGATGAAAATTTCTGCAATAATGTGAACAGTATAAAGAAATATTAACTATGACACAACTATTTGGAAAAGAAGAGTATAACGAATGCGAATGCATGCCAGAGGATGGCCTGATGGCATTACTTGGTACTGCAACTATCTTTTCTGCTATGTAGGGCTTTGGTGTATAGATGTATAGTGTAAGACTGTAGCATTTGTGAGAATACTGGAGTGCACACTATTATTACTATGTTCCCCGTTTCAAGGCTTAAACATGATAGTGATGACATCATGGGAAGGTCTTCAATTCACTTTACAAGTTAACATATCGCTAGGATTTGTAAACTGTTCCTAGTACGCTAAACTTAATGCAACAATAATTTTAGTGAAAGAAAGGAGTTAAGAATTGAAGAAGCTTGATATTATTGGATTTTTCCCCACAGCGAAAGTTATCATCCATATCAGACAGCTATAGTATCACAGTGATAATCAGCATTAGAAATAAATCACCTTTAAAGATTTATGTATAGCAATCAATGATAAAAATTTAAAAGAAGCAGAGCCCAGCTTTTATTTCAACTTCCAGCAGGTCCAGAGAGAAATCATTCTTTGTAGTAACATAACTTGTATACATTTCAATTATTTTGTTGTCTTAACTTATTTAAAACTGTCATTGCACACAAAATTTTGTAGTGATGAAGTTCACTAATATACATTTTGTCATTCAATTTATCAAGGCACCAGAATTCAGCATCAAATTCAGGTAAAATTAACAAAGTAATTTGGAAATTAATCTTGTTGCAGGTTAGTAATTTTAATTATCATTAACTGCAAAGCTAAATTATATCCTAGTTTGTTTCAAATTACAAATACAGCATAGCCAACCACTGCTGCAATGCAAACCTCCCTGAAGTGTCATGATTTGCAGGTCAAGACAAGTTACCATCAAAACTGACAAGTTAATGATACTTTCAGATGAAGTAATAGATTGCAATATAAACAAGATTTATAATACTTAAATTCAAATAACGGTGTGGCAATTTGTATGGAATATGGGAATGCTAACGGAAATGGATTTTACCATTAAAGTCATGGAAATCTTGAAATAGTCTAAAAGAATCATGGAATTCTGAGACACTGTGCAGACAAAAATTTTCTAAGTCATTTCTTACAAATAAGTCTGACATTATACTTTCAAAAGAATTGTTATAACATTACATCAGGAAAGGTGAAGAGAAGGACTGAATTATTGTAGCTTTTACTGTTCACTCATACTACCTCCATCTTACTTATCAGCTTGCATTATCTTCATTGTGGGCTGCAGGCCCCTAAAGCTTCATGTCCATTTTCTGAAAAATTGGATCCCTGTCTCTACATGCTTCTTTTGTAGATCAGCACAGTACATTGGACAGGAAACAAACCAATTATGTTCCTATGAGGATATCTTATATACTTGAGGATTATAGGTTACCAAACAATGACATGAATGGTGACGGATGACAATAAAGAATTTGCAAGAGCAACAAGACCTTATAACTTATGGAACTGTTGATAAAATTGTAAAGCCTATTTGAATTTGGGTTAACCAGTAGCAGTTTATGTGGTAACTTGCAAAAAACGTGTGCTATTGAAAACTATAACAATAATTAGTTTAGGAAAATTAGGAATGTCATTAAAAGAAAACCTGCAAATCTCAGGGAAATCTTGTAACTGAACACTTTCACTATCCTGAGATGAGTTACAAGTGACTAGCCTACATTTCTACCTTTGCTTCACTACGTCATACCTTATTATTTAATGCACAAAATTAGTCTATTTTTGTCACTAGGGGTCTTGTCGTCCTAAGGATAAATTTAAGCCTTCTGACTTGAAAGTTAAACTCAAAAATTTATTAAGAGACAGCTGATTTCTCATCACATACTGTTGTGCTAACATCCCCTCGTCAGACTTCACAGCCCACGGTGAGGAAGGCCAGCTTTCTGCACATGGAATCATGCTGCCAGAAATGGAACATCATTGGTATGGCACTGTGCAAGGACCAGGCCTCCACAGCTGTGACCTGGATTATCCCACACTGGGGCCCACAACTGCCTCGGTTGACAATGCGATCAAAAGCAGCTCCTTGCCATAATAAAGTGAGGCCAAATGACTGAAAGTAGCTTTCTTCAACAGATGCTTATGTCAAGACATAATCCATACCAGCTGACCATCCCATGTGCACCAACCAGTATCAATCAATGTTTAGATGAATCATCTGCTAGCTGCTGGTCTTTGGGCCACTGCTAGACCTGATGCTATCAGGGCTCAAGCGGCATCCACCAAATGGGGGTCACCTCCTGGATGTCCTGAACCAGCACCTGCGTGTCCCAAGGGGTCTTAGGTTTGAAGCCTGCACTCCAGTGTGGCTCGCACCTGGCGCACTGCCAGAGCTGCTGGTCATCTGGTGCACTTGCACCCTGCTGCTGGGGAAACACCTTATGCCAATCTCAAGTCCACAAGGCTGCTGCCACTGCTATTCACTGAGGCCACTTGCCAGGCCAACAACCATGTGCCACCATAGCCAAATTCGCCGCCTTGTGCTTTGCTGAAGCATATTCTGGGGACAACACACATCAAAGTGATGCTGCCTTTGTCCACTGTATGCGTCTCTTGCTAAAGAGAGGCTGATATTGATACTGGTGCGCATCTAATTCCACGACCACCGGGAAACTGGTAAACATACTCAAAGAGCACACTAACCCGAGATGGTCATTCTGACAAATAATCGTGACATTAGCTAACTGAGCTTTTCTGGTATGGTAATAATATAGTGTAGGCACACATCATTTAAGTACTGTAAGCAAGCTCTCCATCTCAAGAACACATGACATGCAACCAATGATTCAATGTCAGAAAGAGCAAAATATTTGACAGACTAGTCAGCACAAAGTTTTCTGTGTATAAAATTCCATGTAAATCTGGTATTATCATATTACAGAAGATTGCATTCAGAAAAGAATAAAATGGAATGAGCTGAATTGGATACCACTATGAAAATGGCAGCTTCACAATGTTTCAATAATAGTGACATCACGTGCTTCAATTAGTCTGTAAAATATCACTTCTCTGGAAATTCCATTTCATTTAAAACGTCACACAGTACCACTTAGTAGAGATAGAATTATAAGTTGACACAATGTATTACTATGGATGCAATAATAATCTAAACCAAATTGCATTGTCTGCACTTTCCTTTTTACCTTCCTGGAAATTCCTAGTAATCATGGGTGAGTCACTGACACCAGCAGTGGAAGAAACTTGCCTGCTGTGATAATAGTGCCAAAGTTGGTTGAAAACCATAAAAAAGTATGTTCAATAATGGGAAGTTCAAGTTGGAATATCAGCTCTCAGAGATAGTGATCACATGTACATTTAGAAAGAAAAACACCCACACATTCATTCACACAAACAAGCACACCTGACACACACACGACAGCTATCTCTAGCTTCTCCCAGAGAGAGAGTCATGTATGAGTGAGGTGTGCTTGCTTGTGCAAATGTGTGTGTAAGTCAAGTTCGGCTGAAATCTCAATGTTTAACAGTCTTTTCATTGTGCCTGTCTCCAACTCCACATGTCATCTCTACTGCAAGTAGCAACCTATTATTTTGGTCAGATGAGTCGAAGTCTCTACTTCACCCCATGGATGACAATGTATGTGTGTAATACTGATCACAAGACAATTTGGATTCATCACGTATGGTGTTCATTGTACAGCTTCAGCTGACACATGCAGGTGTCTTAAAGGGACACATGAGTACATTTGTGACTGGGTGTACACAAAGGTCTTGTACTTTAGTTCAAATACAGAAGATGTTTTTTCAAGGCAGAATTGCAAATGTATACTTACAGGAAAATTACTTTAAACACAAACTTTCACCGTCATTAGGGGCCCTCATAGGCAACAGATTCCAAGCTGTTGAATACTTGTGAAATAATACCCAAGGTAGTACAAAATGTCACTCAATGTGGCAATTGCCTCTATGCCAAAACTGAACATCCTACTGTGTGCAGCGAAGTATACTGCATTGCTTGTTTTATTGCTTATTTGTCAAAGGTAAATGTCGTGGTGTGTATGTGAAAATATTTCTGTATGAAACAGTTATAAAGCAACAATAGATTACACACGAATTCACATTTAAAAAAATAAAAAAATAAATAAAAAAATAAAAAAAAATAAAAAAGCTTTAAATGTTCCATTAAGGTTTATCCTTGCAATGAGGAAAACAGCAAGCAGCCACTGTTAACAACACTATTTATTTACGCAAAAGTTCCGATACTGGTTTTGAATCGACAGGTTCATCTTCAGATAGCTGTTAACATTTAAACACAAATTTGTTGATGTTCACATCAGTTTTTCGCTGTTTATCCTCCTTGTAGTGAAAGTTCCCTGGGGCAGTGGTGTCCTACAGCAAAAAATTATGAGACAATTGATCTATTTAACTGTAACTGTACTTAATAGCAATTGAACACAATGTGAACAAATCTTTAAGGTAGAACTATTTAATTTTAGGTTGTTTACGATGAAAATCATTATGTAGCAAATGTGTACTGCTTGTATTCACAAATTAGTGACGAGTATAAATAGCACTCTTTTTATCACAGAGTGGCCGAAAAATGTGGAGGAGGAGGAGACTAGTGTTTAACAACCTGTCGACGACAAGGTATTGAGAGATGGAGCAGAAGCACAGATAAGGGATGCTATATTTATAATTAAAAATGATACAGATTTCACCACAGGATAACAGACATAAATAATGTTCACGGTGGCACCGGTCAGACTCCAAACATGAAGGTTGAAATCAGCCTCTCATAACGGAATGTGGTTGCCTCCCTCAGTCAGTAATGCATATTTTGCATCTGTCATTCCACACTGGCTACCTAACTGTTGAGGAGTCCTTTGGGGATATTGTTCCACGCCTGTCTCAAGGTAGTTTTCAGTATTTGCATGCTTTGGGGAGTATGTTTTCATTGAGAAACACGTCTGCCAAGAGCATCCCCGGCATGCTCTATAGGGTCTGGAAAGTATGTAGACCATTTCACACGTCCAGTATCTTCCCTTTCCAGTGTCTGACACATCAGAAATCCTGTGCGGTCGGGCACTGTCATCCATAGAGAGAGAGAGAGAGAGAGAGAGAGAGAGAGTCGGGACCCACTGCACCCCTGCAGATGGATATGATAATCCCCCTGCAATATCATTATGCTGTAATTATACCTCGCACAAAGATATGCAAAGATGTTCGTCCATTGTGCACAATGCCTGCCCACACTAAAGCACGTAGGCCATACTGATGCCATTCATGAACATATTAGTCATTTGTTCCACAGCAAATGTCAGTTGCTTCTCACACGAGCACATGTAAGTTCAATGTTTTGGTTGATTTCCGAAGTTGAAGGTTTCCCTGAGAGAGGTTCATTTTCAATGTGTTCTCAGCCTTCCAAAAGTGATTTGTGGCAGTGAAAAACTTGTACTCTTGATAAGGAATGTTCCCCAAAGGCCTGTTTCAAGTTTTGAAAGGTCACACTAGTGAATTTCCCACGTTTAACACGAAATTTGATTGCATAACATTGCTCTAAATTCCGCTTTTCCACTTCCATAGCACACAACAAAAATAAAACTTCAATGATGCCAGCCCAAAAATCATGAAATGGCTGTACGGAACTGAAACTCAGACTGAGGATTTGGATGGGATGAATGCACTGGTCTACAGACTTAGAACACAGGATTGCCAGATCGCTCACTGTTGTCAGTCTCATTAATTTTCTAACAGCTTAATATGACAAACAGTGACAGCTACAATGACTTCAATTTAAGCTAATCTTTCACCGAAAATGAGATATTTCTGTCAGTTAATTTTCAAGTTATGAGCCATTAAAAAGTAAATACATTTTCTTTGGGCCTCTCTGTATATCCAAATGGTGTAGCGCACGCATGCACAGGTTTTTGCCACATGGAAGGCTGTGTACAAAGACGGCAATATGAGAAATATAACATTACCAAAGAATTTCTCTCTTAGATATGTTACATGTACACTGATGTGACAATGGAAAATTTACCAAATACAAACATTTCACTACATGCAATTTACATTTAATGAGCACTGATTACACATAAAATAAACAAACAAGGAAACCAATTTGTTAGTAAAGTTACTGAGATGATACCTGTAAATAATATCATATGCACAGGAAACAAAACAAACGATGAGAAAAAATTGCAAATAAATAAATGAATATTAAGACAATGAACAGTATACGAATAAGTGACAGCAAGTTGAAAATTAACTATTGTATTAACCTTTTAAACTCTGCAAAGCACCCACAGGGCACCTTCGTGCACTCTTATTTAAATCACAGTAAAACAGTGGCAAGCACAGCACGGCACAGAGAATTGCAAGAGTCTCTTTGTGGAAACAACAAGGCCCCTAACAGTTAGGGTATACATTAAAACAAAATTGTCTGCCTGCATTCAAATATATTTACACAAGCATTAAAATACAAAACTTTTCATTGCATATTCCATCATAATTTCACTTCAATTATTTACAAGTGAATCACCGTCGTCATCAAAATCACTGTCACTTAGACATTCCTCTAAAAGTTCTACAATGTATTCATCAGAAAGAACTGTGTGGGAAGAACTAGCCATTTTGCATGTACTATCTTCAACATAATAATTACCTTTCTCTCAACACAACTGCCACAGTTCGACATTGAGTTAACATGCACTTTCCGAGAGTGCAGTACTATGTAGCATTGATGCCTAGTACAATCAGATTTGAGAATGGAGCCTGTGTGAGCTATAAAAAATCCTGTTGAATGAGGCTTGACATTGGAATGGAAAACAAAATTCAAAATGTCGAGTGCCACTCACTGATGGAGTGAACTGGGTTAACGTATGACTAAGTGGGCTGTAATATTTTTGTGTAGTGTTTAATTTCGGGTTATTGTTAGCATGCTGTTATTGTCAAAGGGTGTAGTTTTTGTTTCAAACTGGAAAGCAGATAAATGAGATTTTACAGAAATGCTGCATTGGCTAATTCAGTCTGTTCATTGAGGAGATGAAGTGGTGATTTGCTTTTATGTAAATATATGTCTCTCTCTCCAAGTAAAGTCATAAGGCTACCTTTCTGTGTTAATGCTGCACGAATGTTGGTCTCCAACTAACTTAATAATTTTATCTGTAAAATTAGCTAAAACTGGGTGTGCGGAAAACAGGCATGTTACACAGGGCACAACAATGAAACCAACAAGTATTACAGTCAAAATTGCAATACAGGGAAACTGGATGAAAAAATAAAAATAAAAAAATAAAAAGCCAAGTTTGTCGACATTAAGGGACCCGAACTTAGAAAATGGTTTGGGCTTGCTATCCTTATGCGAATTGAAAACAAAAAAAAGCAAGGATCGATAATTACTGGTCAACAAATCGGTTGATAGACACACCAGTATTTCACAGAACGATGGCCAGCAACTGATTCCGACAAATATTATCTTTTTACATTTTTCCAACAACATTAAACCAAATCATGCCGACTGGCTTTTCAAAGTGCAATTCGTAACTGATTATTTTTCCAAAAAGTTTAAATGTTTAATCTAAATCAAAACATCTCAATTGATGAAGGAATGATACCGTGGCATGGACAGTTAGATTTTACAGTTTACAATGCGTCGAAAATTACAAAATATGGCATACTCATTCAGATGCTGTGTGATTTCCTCATTCAAGATATTTTACAGCGTTGGACAACCTTTAGCAAAAACAGTGATGGAACTATTACATGGATAATTATTATAGCAGTGTAGAACTTGCAGAGAAGTTACTTGAAAAGAAAATTTGAGTTTGTGGAACGACAAGGCAAAATACAGGATTTCCGGAAAAATTAAAGGGCGCAAAGGTCAATGTGTTTGAAGCTTGTCATCAACAGAAAGGTGACAAGCAGCCAGCGACAAGCCAAGTAATCCGAATTAGCGCTGAAAGTGCCAAGCGAATAAATTTGTACGAGACGTGTGGATGGCAAAAGTGTTAACGTCACTTGCTAATATGATGAATGCTAAAGAAAAGAGTGATACTGCAAGGCACAGTAAGAGTAGCATCCATAGTAGCGAATTCAGCACATCAAGTTCTCAATAAATGTTTTAATACCATGAGATTCAGAAAAAAAAATCTTTCTCATAGGAGCCTGAAATATAGACCGTACAAATGACAAAGAGGATGATGCGTACGCAAAGTAACTAGTCACAGAGTGTTCAACAGCACTAACGTGAATTTGTCACCATGATGCACACAAATGATGAGTCTTTCCTGGGAAAATTGCCAGGGAGGAATTCAGTAGAATGATACACAGTCTTCCCGTGAGCATACCTTGCCGTGATGGGCGGGAGCTTGAATCTCGGTTATTACCCATGCGAGCATAAGCACTTGCTGTCTCGTGGTGTGATGCAGTTTTTTTATGTAGTATGTTGTGTTGCAGGTGTAGAAAGTGTGGTGTGGCTTGAGTCTTAATACTTTGTTACAAGCTCCCAAGAATGGACTTTGTAGTGTGTACTGCACTATTCAAGATATGAAATGTTCCTAGCCATGTGGTGTGTCTGTTGTGGACCAAGTGCGGAACCAAACTTCAGTTTCGTTGCCTCGAAGAAGAGAACTGAGAGGTTATGGTGGAAGTAGGCAGAGGCACATGAGGAAAAAACCCTGTCGTATTAGCAGATGGTTGTAGTGACCCAGGTGTGTACAGGGCTGGGCTGGATTGGTAGAACCTATGTGCGGAGAACAACCATCACAACGAAATATCTGGATATGCTCTTCAATGCTCTCTATTCCACGTCTTCGAGAGTTGTCTGTATTGCGAATGTCAATACTGATAAACTATTCGAACATATGACCTGAGTCTCAAACCTTCTCCCAGTTTGTAGCACATAGTACGAGGGGCATCTCTGGAAAGTGAGTTTGTATATCCTGATCTTCTTATATGGAGTATTGTTATTCCTTAACTTACAAATGCTGGAGTTTGTTATTTACATCGAAGCTTACCTTAATGTTCATATTTTTAAATAGATTGCTTGTTTTGTAGGATACTCCCCCTAAAAAAAAAAAGCAAGAGCAACTTATTTTCAGCTGTTTTCAATTGTTCAAACGGGTCTGAGCACTATGGGACTTAACATCTATGGTCATCAGTCCCCTAGAACTCAGAACTACTTAAACTTAACTAACCTAAGGACACCACACACATCCATGCCTGAGGCAGGATTCGAACCAGCAACCGTAGCAGCCGCGCGGTTCCAGACTGAGCGCCTAGAACCGCGAGACCACCGCGGCCGGCTACGTTTTCTATTGTCTTTGGTGTCAACTGCATAGGTGTCTGCTGTGAAGCTTTATTGTCTGATGCTATTTGATTTCCCCAAGAAACTGTCACCACAAGTGGAATAAACAGCTGGAAACTAAAGTAAACATCACCAAAGGTGTCTATATGTGAACAGCCATTTGACGATGAACCTGTCAGTTTGAAACTGTTAATGGAGCAATTTTTATGGAAATAAACAGCAGCTGGTTATTGTTTCCTTCTTTGCAAGAATCAAACTGTATTTTGTACACAATCAGGATCTCAGTTTTTGACACAATGGCATGTTTCCTCGAGTTCAATCACCTAGATATGTGATCTGCCAGCACTTGCGGCAATGTCATCTGCTCCAGGGAGGCATTGGCTGTCCCAGTAGTCAACAGAGATCTTGTTTGCTTCAGGGAATTGGGAAATGGTGTGAATGTCATATTGTACAATTTTGCAAGGGCTGCCTTTGCTGCCGCAGCCTTCCCAAGTTTTTTGCTTGGACCTGTTGAAAATGGGGAGAAAATATAAAACATCATCAAATCAAACTATGTTAAATATTTACCCAAATTAATACAGAATATACAAACCCGTTCCCTCAAATCGTTCACCATCAATATTAACGACCATTGTAAACTTAGCATACTGTTCACCACTCTCTGAAACACATTCAAATTTAATGCCTGATCGGAGTTCATTGAGCAACATTACTGGGCTCTTATCACAAGGAATAGGAGGTAAATTTCGTCGTATTATAGCCTGCGAAGGGGATTTTGGAGGAATACAACCATTCTGTGCTTTTTCTAAATGCTCATTTGATAATTTGTCCGGACCGCCACAATTCCCAGGTGAAGCACTTCCTTCCACGGGATGGAACGTATTAAACAAAGATAGTTCAGTTTCCATAACATCACTTGTATAATCAAATTCAGAAATATGCATGTTCATTGCCTGTTGAGCTTCTGGAGCATTTTTGAACTGTACAAATGAACGAAGAGCAGCTTCTGCAGCAGCATGTTTTGCCAATTTTTTTGATCGGCCTTGACCTTGAAAACTTTGACCATTAACCTGAAAGCACATAAAATGAACTATGTTTAGCAAATAATGATGTTATTACTAATTATATATGGCTTAAATAGTATTCTAAAAGTAATTTTCTGTCTTAAGTTAAAATACATTTTCATTTCATGGTTCTACAAAGAATGACTGAATTCTTGAATTTAAAGATAAGGATATAATTTCTAAAATACTTAAAAACTGTGAAAAATAGATATCGTTTCATGAAATTGCTAACTGTGTCTCACTATGGACAATATTACTTACATACACAGTAAATATACCTGAAGATATCTCAGGCAGGTACCCCAAACTTTATTAAGATATATATCACACACATTCTTTTAGTAAAATCTGCAGAATAAGAAAAATGTCCCATACCTTTACTGTAAAAGGTGTTTGGCAAGATCTAAATTTTAGTACTGTATGTGTGACCGATTGCGTTGAACATGGGCATTTCAAATTACTTCAATTGCACTTATCTGACTTTATTTAATCATTTACTTTTCTTGGCACCAATAGGGTCTTCAGGCCCTCTCTTACCAATGATCCTTAAATTTAATTTACAGTGAGACAGAAACACATGATATGAGAGTTTTTAACAACAACAAAATTAAATAATACAATAAAAGACCTTGCAGTCACCAACTTCCATGTAATTAAAATTTCAAACTGATGATGAAGCAACCACCAGCCAAAGAGAAATAATGAATGTCATGAATACAGAGACGAGCCAAATGTTATTCAGAGAAAGCTGCTAAAGCAATGAAGAAGCAGCAAAACAATCTTTCTAGCTAAGAAGAAAACACACCCTTGGCAGAATGACAACTGAAGACACCCTAAGAAAACATTTGCCGATCGTAAGAAATAGAACTCCATCAGAGAGAACTTTGGAGAATTCAAGATCCAAAGCAAAAGAACAGACACGACGTTCAGAAGCACCAAATAAAAATTTGATAAACATCAACTGTAGAAAATGGAACATAACCTTAAGAAGAATATCATCAGATATTTCTATCAATTTTTCAAGTCAAAGCTTCCAGGCTATTTATCACTGAACATGTTTCATGAACATGTTGTGGGAAATTATATTTTGAACAACAAACAGAATCGAAACAATCTGGCCAAATATTTCAAAGCCCTACTCAACTGTGAATCTTCATAGAATAACCAGGTTTTCCAGGAGTCACTACTTAAATTTCCTCATTCAAACCCACCAGATAAGACAGAAATTAAGATCATAAAAAGCATAAAAATAACAAATTATCTGGCAAGAAATCAGTCGTTCTCAAATATTCTGGGGACAAAGTATCAGAACAGTTGGAGAGACTGTTTTAATAGATCTGGCACAAAGAAAAGATCCCAGGTGCCTGGACAGATGCAGTCATACACTTGTTACAAAAGAAATGGGTCAAAACTAATGCCAACAACTACAGAAGTGTATCACTTCTTCCAGTCAAATGCAAGGTACTCTCCAAAGCACTACAGAATAGAATAGTGTGCCACACAGATCAGTAACAATAAGATTGCCCCACAGGATTAAGGAAAGGACAGTCAACGTGCAGAACGGATCTCCAACATTAAGACACATCTTGATCAAAACCAAACTGCTAAGAATCAGTAAGAATGTGATCATAACATTGGTTGATTTTAAGAAAGCATATAACTATCGACACACACATTTGGAATAGATGCCAAGACAAGAGTGCTTATACAACAAACATTAGAAAACATACAAAGAGAATAATCATGGGGACATAAATGTGTGGTGGTCGGGTCAGTCAGTCATGGTGTGTCACACCAACATCAAACACATGGGAGCATAGGACCAGCAACCACAGTGCCTGCTTGGACAGCATGCCACACATTTACATTCCTGTGATTATCGGTAGCACCTGAAGATGAAGCTGTGTGCTTTGAAACCAGCCACGTAATAAATTATGAAATTACTGGGAACTGAAGCAGATTATTATTCTACAAACATGTTCCTCAGTTGCAAACGTTCACCTGATCAAATGTTTAAAAAACTACAAATCCAAACATGAAATTCAAATACTACAATATCGTAGTTAAACCTCAATGTTTATATAAAATAAGGACATTTGCCAGAAATAGGGACTCTCAGCAATAGCAGGAAAAACAGAGGAAATTTCTTTGGAAGGTTCTCGAGTAAAAAAAAGTAACAGCGGGTAGTTTACATTTTGTTGCATTAATACCTTCCCTAGCAGGCTTCACAAACTGTGGCCAGGTAGATCAGCATGTTGCCCAGAAAATCCTGCTACCACAGCAAGAATCCTGTTGAACCGGCATGGTGCACATCATCATTCTGTCGCTACAGAGAGTGAGGTTACCACATGCAGTGCTTCATGGATGTCCAGCAAGATGTTGCATACTCATGTTTTAACTGTCCTTCAAGCACTTTCCATAGATGACCACAACAGCAGGATATGAACACCCAACCACCTTTGCTATATCCCAGATGCTCGTTCCCAGGTGCCGGGCCATATCAAGCGGCCTTGTTAAGAGTTTTACATGTCCGTGGATTTCCCAATTTACGGACCAATCATCACTACAGACTATTCATCCTAGAACAATCCCAATTTAAACATTATGCTGCAAATTGTTCGGTGTTTGCTACTACCTCATTGGATTTTATTTCCCATGGAGCTTCGGTGCCAGGTACAATAATAACCTTACGTTTTATGCAGCATTGTAACTTGCCTTTCCTACTCAGAGAAGATAACCAAACGCGCAATGTTTTACCGGCACATTCAAACAGTAGAGCCAGTCCATCAAGACTGCAGTGATGTGAACAACTGCAGGTGATTCTGTGGAAGCTTATTTGTTTCTGTTTTACATTATACAACTGAATGTTAATAATGTTTCATTTAATATGCTGACCAACTCCTTATTTTAACAATTCTGTATTGGTATTTGAAATGCTGGAAAAATGAAATTATTGGCATCAAAAGTTATAAAATAAAACATTCGAAAGCAGATAAGACCAAAAAATTGCACCTTCAAATAATCAATAAAACTGACAAACAGCAGACAAATAATAAAACTTGAAAATTTCACTTAAATTTTAAAAGGGATGAATTAATATACAATAATACTCTGTCAATACGATTTTTAAGGGACCAGGCAAAAACATATTTAGGTTGGAGAAAGAGCATTAAAAATATTTGTGTAAAAAAAAATTTGATCTATCAGTTTTACACCACTTTTTAGCAGTGTTACTCCTCTTCTATGTTTCACAAAAGAACACGATGCAGTTTCAGCCTTTTCACTGTCCACGTTGGAAACACAAATAAGTGAGAAGCACCATAATGACTGCTTGCACGATTGCTGAGAAGCGGGGAGAGGTGGTCGGGGGGAGGGGGGGGGGGGCGGCGGCGGCACAGCACTGTGGAGGACAACTTCCCACCATTTTCTTCAGTACTAACAATAGGAGAGGGTCTTTGCTTGCTCCTTCCCCTCCAGATGTTTCTTCAGAATGACACATAAAACTTAACTGAATGCTCCTACACAGGAAGTTCACCACTTACAAACTGAGGAATGGTGAGCAGTGTATTGCCACATACAAAGGTTGATCTCCTGCTGAAAACTGCAAATTGAGAGAGTATTCACAAACCCAGCTGACATGTACTGATCAGAACTAACTACAGCTTCATGCATGTAATTGTCCAGAAAAAGTAACTGTACACAGATTTGCAAAAGAAATACATAATGTAAATATTTAACACACTATGCAACAAAACCACTGCTGTCTGCTGATGCTTTAGAACATCTTAAAAGTAATAAAACACAAAAAATCTAATACATAATTAGGGTCTACTTCCACTGGCACACAACACTTGTGAATGTGTGCTACGACCACTGACGAATCGCCACACATGTGTTTGTTTACATCAGAATCGTTCATATGCTGAACACAGTATAAAATGACAGCCAATTCATCTCTATTCCATCTATACCCTTTACTAACTGTGTTGTATGGCTGCAACATCATCAAGTGGAATTAAAACTAATGGTGGGCAATGATCATAAAGTTTCGACTCATCAGTGTATAAATTCATGTGAGCGCACAACTCAAAAAAACTAGAATTCTGCATATCTTTTGTTATTGGCAGCTGATGCGAGCATACTGACAGAAAAAAATTGTGACACCAAAAAGTAATTAATGTAATGAAATTTCAGAAGTACATCCATTTAGGTAACACCATACAAGTGATTAACAGGATCACTAGTTAATGTAAGCACGAGATAAATCATCGCAAATGTGAAATGCTGGTACATTAACAATTGGTGCAACTGCTGTAATGTTGAATGCAAGCATGCATGTATTGTGTTGTACAGGTGCCGGATGTCAGTTTTTGCAATGGAGTTCCCTGCCTACTCCATTTCGTTGTCAATATAGAGACGGGCAATGCTGTTTGTGGATGGTGCAGGAGTTGATGTCTGAAGTTGTCCCATATGTGCTCAATTACGGAAAGACACGATCGTGCAGGCCAAGCCAACATGTCAACACTTTATAGAGCATGTCGAGTTAGAACAGTGGTACGTGGGTGAGCTTTGCCCTGTTGGGGAATACCACCTGGAATGCTATTCACGAATGGCACCACGACAGGTCAATTCCACCAGGCTGAAGTACAAATTAACAGTCAAATTTACAGACCATAACTCCTGGTCTAGGACCAGTGTGTGAAGCACGCAGACTGGCTGGTTGCAGGCCCACAACTGGCCTCATCCTAACCAACACACAGTCATCACTGACACCGAGACAAACCAGCTTTCGTCAGTAAACACAACAGACCTTCACCCCAGCTTCCATTGAAGTCTCGCTTGACACCACAAATGGTAGTGGTTTGTGGTCTATCGAATGAACGCTAAAGGGCATACGGTTCAAAGCCGTCCTCGAAGTGACTCATCTTTACCAATACATTATGTCACTGTGGTGGTAAGTGCTGCTCAAATGTTTGCTGCAGGTGCAGTACGATGTGCCAAAGCTATATGCCCAACACAATGGTCTTCCCTCTTGGTCACGCCAGTCTTTTTGCAACTGAACATTCTCATGACAACCACTGCCAGCAATCATGTACAGTGACTACATTCAAGCTAAGTCTTTCTGCAATATTGCTGTAGGAACATCCAGTTTCGCATAGCCCTATTACACGGCCTTGTTCAAACTCGGTGAAGACTGATAATGGCGTCACCTTACAGGGATTCTTAACTAACATCAACTCACCACGTCCTATCTTAATGGTAACTGACACTCGTGACCATTACAGCATACGTATTTAAAGCAAATATGATTTGTATACTCATAGTGGTGCTACTAGCACCACTCTCGTGTAACTGGTGAGAAATCTGAATGGACATCAGCCCTCACAAGTAGAAATATGCCAACCAACCTTTCTTAAGACGCTAAGCCCCTCCTTGGGGTTGTGATTTTTTTTTCCATCATTATAATACCATAGATTTCTAATCTGACCAAACATACACATCTATCTTGCCTGCTCAATTAGATGTGGTTGACCCCTGGTGAGGTGAAATCTGAGGAAGTCCATCACTGACAGAATGTTCAGCTGGTGGAGGGAGTCTTACAACTTGTCAAAATGGGCAATTAATGATTTCAAGTTGGTGTGGATGTCAAAAAAAAGGGCTGTCCACATGATTACCTGTGCAGCACGTACCTGCTGCAAAGAAAGGAGCCCAATGATTTTTATGCATAGCTTACACTTGAAATTTTTCAGCAGAGACTTCTGCTGTACTTGTCCTCACTGCAGGTTTCAGTAAATGACAGAATGATTACAAGATACTTGTAAAGAGTGTGTTTTGGGCAACGCACAGAAACAAACTGCTAAAAATCTGTTTTACACCATCTGTATGTATGCCAACATGTTTGGTCTTAGTTGCTATGAGCACATGGAATGAATGAATGAATGAATGAATAAGCCAAATTGAACTACAAATTAATTTTAGTGTCAAATAAAAACAAAACAAGTGACACTAAAGGCTCTCTGTTAGAAAGGGTACATTTGTAAAATAAAAATCTGATGTTGGTTGACATTTAGTATTGTGCTGCTCAACCTCAACCGCATTCATTGTACAGGGTAGGGCAAAAGTCAGTAGACAGTTGGTTGAAAGAAAACAAACGCAACTGTGAGGTGTAGGAAGTTTAAACCCCTTACATTGTTATTACCAAATGGTGATATTTACACCTTGCAATGACAAACAAAATACACACAATAATCAAACTCATGAACTGTTGAAAGCGTGATCTGTGAGACATGTTTACAGCTGTAGTTTTCTGAATTGTCACGATGTTAATGAAGGAAGAAAGAAATGTTGTGTTAAAAGCATTTTATAAAAGTGGTACTACCACAGTTGTTTATGAATTGGGAAGATACTTTAGATCAAAACCACTATCTAGACAAACAATGTACAGCATACGAAACACATTTGAAGAACATGGATTTGTTATGGATGCACCAAAGTCTGATCATCCAAGAACAGTCACGACTAAGGAAAATGAAATGCGAGTATGTTTAGCTGTGACCCACAGTGTCAAAATCAACCAGACGATTAGCAGCTGAGCTGGATTTATAACAAAGTTCAGTACAAAGAATGTTACACAAACAGAAGTATGAAGTTTACATTCCATGTTTATGATATGAACTGCTTGCAGATGATCCAGACTGACGTCTTCAATTTTGTGAACTGATGCGTGACCAACTGAAACACGGTCCTAACCTATTCAATAAAATTGTGGTCTGACAGGGCCAATTTTAAGTTAAGTGGACAAGTTAATAGACATAACTGCATTTACTGGTAAACTGACAGTCAAAATATTTTGTTAGCAGAACCGCTATAACAACCTGGTGCGAGGGGTTTTTTTTTTTTGGGGGGGGGGGGGGGGGGGCGGGGGGAGGGAGGCAATATCACCATTTGGTATACTTGGACCATATTTTTTTGAAAACAGTGGCAGGAGATAACTATTTGGATATGCTTCAGAATTACATGGTACCATGACTTATGATGTGAGCTGAAAACTTCCTAGAAATTTAGTTTCACCATAATGGTTTTCTACCACATTATGCCAGTGCCATTCAGGATTATTTAAATAAAACTTTCTGAAGAAAAGTGATTGGTTGAAGGGCAGATATTGACATGTCTCTACAGTCACCAGATATCACACCCATGAATTTTTTCCTATGGGACTCTGTTTATACTCAAAAGCCTCAGACAATTGCTGAACTAAAAGATTACATTACTGAAGCATTTCACAATTTGGACAGTGAAACCACACTGTGCGATTGAGTATGTAACAGTGTTACAAAAAGCTTCAAAGATGTATTAATGATGATAGAAAACAGTTTGAACATAAAAAATAATGGTTAAGTATTGTTTGTATTTGTAATGAAACATCAATTCAATATTTTGCTTCAATCAGTGCCCAGCGTTCAGCGACTTCTGCACCTGCTGTCAAAAAGGTGGCAAAGACACTGCTGCTCAAGCCTGTCCCAATGCTCAACAGCAACCCTCCAATCATCATACAGAGTGTGAGGAGGGACTCAAGTTTCAACAGCTTCCCAGCATGTGCAATCAGGTTCATTTCAGCAAACAATGTACACAAGTTGCATACAGTGTGCTGTGCATTTACTGATATGTTTACTGTAGGGTTGGATACGATGTTGAAGTACAATGTCCTGACACATCACAGCTCTCACTTTACAGTTGATAGTAATGACAGGAGTCAGTAACTGGTGTTATTAAATGAGGATGCCTACTACAAGTCATATCAATGTTTGCCTCAAGACTACTGTTCAATGCTCAAATGACATCGCTGTGGTGTAGGAACGCAGCTTCCAGTATTGACAACCCTTCTTGCTACAAAGTCAAGATGGACAACCAGTCAAAGTTTGGAGTCATGTTACCACACTTCACAATGAAAACAAGTAGTGATGTCCTACCCACAAATGGAGGTGTGCGCGCGCACGCACACGCAGAGAGTGAGAGTGAGAGAGACCGGGGGTGTACCAAATATATTGAACAGAAGTCAACTTAAAATTCATCATTTGACTTGGATATAATTTGCAATGAAATGTAAATAGAATACAATAACAAGTAAAATAAAAACAGTCTAATTACAAGGGTAGATCAGAGACGGTAATTAATACATATGATTAATTCTAACTACGAAGACATACTGATATACATATAAATAAATTAATAAACAATTAATGTCTTGCAATTCAGTAATGTACATAACTCATTTGTTTCTTACTTTCACTGCTTTGAAACGATCTTGCCACAATTTTGGAAGATGAATAGGTATCTTCCTGTAACTCTTTTTAAGTGCCATTATATTGGTAGTGTTGCGCCAAACGAAGAAATGCTGAAGCAGTGTTTTGGTACAACTGCTATACATCTAGTGGTACTGTTCCGGTAATTACTAGACTTCATGTGCATTCATGGAAGAAAACAGATCTTGCTTAGTTTTAGTCAAGTAGGAGAAAGGAGTTGCTATGGCCTGTTGAAGGTAATCTCCCAACATATGCCTGTAATTACTTATGAAAACAATGGACTTAAACGAAAACAGCTGAACCCTATTCCTCCAACAACTGGTCCACTGTCAACACCTGTACCAATGATGACCGAGTGGCACATTCTCAGAATAGCACTAAAAAAACAAGACTTATCTAAATGTTACCTGCCTGCTGTTTAATAATAAAATACAGTAAAGATCAATTCATATAAATACCTGAACTTGTACTGTAAAAGTAGGTGCATGAACAGGACCACTCATATTTACTGTAGTATAAACCAATCCTGGCCGTAATTCATTCAAAGCACATACTGCATTTTTTGGCTGAGATACTGCAACAGTCTTTTTCCTTTTCTTCTTAGCAGGTGAGGCTGCTCAGAAAAAAATTAAAATTGTTACCATACAAACCAAATTGCTGAAAGGAACAAAGTTTGGAGAACTTGAGAAAAATTATATATATGTAAGCTGCAGGCAGCAGGTATGCAGACAGAAGTAATGTTCACAACAATGTCAGCTATGATCTAAAACAAGTTTGTTGTGTTTTTCATGAAAACACATTTCCAATGAACAGCAACTATTTATATGTGTAAAACCATGGGAACTGAATATAGGTTTTGTCAAATGCTACTGATGACGAAAGTATCTGGCAGTTTATGCAAGCCGACTACATTTTAACACTGAACAGCCTTGTATTCCATAGCCATTATTTAAATAGCATCAATGTAACCCATCAACTAAATAAAATAGTTATCATCTTACACATGTTGATTACTTGATAACGAATAAAAAGAAGGTACATTTGTTACTTGTTCCTGACAAGACCCCAATGTATCCAACAACTACTCACCATCAGGGAATTCCTCAGGTAATTCACGTTTGATCCCACTGGCTGGGTGAAGAACCTAGTGCAGAAATTTGGTATACTCGTTATACAGCTAATTAAAACATCAGTATTGAACAAAAATTAATACTTCATACAAACAACAATTAAAAGCGATGCAGTTAGATTTACTAAAGTTCCATTCTGGAATATTTTTTAAGTATATTTCTTTTGGATACAGCAACCAAAGACAGTGAAAGTACTCAAATACACTATGTGATCAAAAATATCTGGACACCCCCAATAACATACGTTTTTCATATTAGGTGCACTGTGCTGCCACCTACTGCCAGGTACTCCATATCAGCAGTGGTCTTCAAACGTGGTCAGGTGATTGTATGCGAGATTTCCAAACTCGCAAACATCCCTAGGTCCACTGTTTTCGATGTGATAGTGAATTGGAAATGTGAAGGGACACATACAGCACAAAAGCATACAGGCCGACCTCATCTGTTGACTGACAAGAGACCGCCTACAGTCAAAGAGGGTCATAATGTGTAATAGGCAGACATCTATCCAGACCATCACACAGGAATTACAAACTGCATCAGGATCCACTGCAAGTACTATGACAGTTAGGCAGGAGGTGAGAAAACTTGGATTTAATGGTCATGCGGCTGCTCATAAGCCACACATCACGCCGGTAAATGCCAAATGATGCCTCGCTTGGTTTTTAGGAGTGTAAACATTGTATGATTGAACAGTGGAAAAACGTTGTGGGGAGTGACGAATCACGGTACACAATGTGGCTATCTGGTGGCAGGGTGTGGGTCTGGTTAATGCCCGGTAAACGTCATCTCCCAGTGTACGTAGTGCCAAAAGTAAAATTCGCAGGAGGTGGTGTTACGGTGTGGTCATGTTTTTCATGGAGGATGCTTGCACCTCTTGTTGTTTTGCGTGGCACTATCACAGCACAGGCCTACATTGATGTTTTAAGCACCTTCTTGCTTCCCACTGTTGAAGAGCAATTCGGGGATGGCGATTGCATCTTTCAACATGATCGAGCACCTGTTCATAATGCACGACCTGTGGCTGAGTGGTTACATGACAATTACATCCCTGTAATGGATTGGCCCGCATAGAGTCCTGAGCTGAATCCTATCAGACACTTTTGGGATGTTTTGGAACACCAACTTTATGCCAGGCCTCACAAACCAACATTTATACCTCTCCTCAGTGCAGCACTACATGAAGAATGGGCTGAAATTCCTCAAGAAACCTTCCAGCCCTGATTGAATGTATGCCTGCAAGTGTGCAAGCTGTCATCAAGGCTAAGGGTGGACCAACACCATATTGAATTCCAGCATTACCGACGGAGGGCACCACAAACTTTTAAGCTACTTTCAGCCAGGTGGCCAGATACTTTTGATCACATAGTGTAGCTCAGTTCGTATGTGCATTGCACTTGAAAGCCAACGGAGAAAGTTTTGCATCACAGTGGGGCACAGCTTCAATCTATAAGAAATTTTTGTGTAAATATGTATATGCAAATGCAGAATGGCATATTCAAACCAGAAACAAACAACCTTCACACAGTGGTTACTCCATTCCCTGCTTAATTCTTTCTTCTGGGAGTGTTCATCCAACAATTAATGCAAGGGAGTCACCTTGGTGTTTTAATACTGTGATAGCTTTATTCTCATTTATGCTACAGGAAGGGTGGTGGTGATAGTAGTAGTAGTAGTAGTAGTAGTAGTAGTAGTAGCAGCAGCAAAGGAGGTATGTAAACTACATAGAGTGGCTATCTGTGAGGTAACAGAGCTCCCAAGGGGCAGCAAAAAGCAACACCAGCCGCCATTTTTTGGAACGTCTACATGTCAGTATATTTACATTTGGTGTATAGTACTGGTGTCAGAAAATCACTGTTTTCTGGTTGTAATTTGTTTTAAAAGTCTTATTGACCGATCGCGTATCATGCCCAGTGTATGTGCAGCGTACAATTGTGCTAATTGAAGTGATAAAACAACTGGAATTTCATATTTTAGGTGAGTATCTAAAGGTGTGTTGTACTTAGCGTCTTGTGCATCATTTTCGTGTTTAAGATGCATACAAAATGTAAATAAGCTACTGTATACACGTCTCTTTATTTTTTAGATTTCCTCTGAAAAAGAAAGAGTTGTCAAGTCAGTGGGTAGCCAATATGAGGCGAGATAAGTGGCAGCCAACTCAATATAGCTACATATGCTCGTTTCACTTTGAAGATAGATACATGTACAGTATAAACGAGAAAATGTGACTTCTGGCAAACGCAGTACCGACAATATTTGAGTTTCCTGACCATCTGCAGAAAACAACTATAGTACAGAGACAACCAAGAAACGGCCTGTCAGTGAAGAATCAGCTTCCAAATAAACCAGGTAAAATAGTTTTCCTGGTATTTATTTGTTATATGGGTTATGTGTGAATTTTGCTATTAATCAATGTATGTTTAAAGAAAAATAAAGCTTAATGATAATACTTCATTTCTGTAGGTGAAAGAGTGAATCAGAATGATCATACGGATCATTCTTATTGTTTGCCTAGCCCCAAAAAATTGAAACAGAATTATGAGGCACTACAGAAAAGAACCGAGAAGCTGAGGAAGCAAGCAAAACATGCAAGAAAGAAATAAAAAACAAATTGTGACATGTAAAACAGTGGTTGCAGGCCTAAATAAGAGACTTCGAGACTGTGCTTCTGAAGTGATAGGAAGTGACAAAAATAGTGATATTCTGAAGCAAATTTTGCAATGCAAAACAAATATTCAATTCCTGAATATCCTAAACAAATACGACAGTTTGCCCTTACACTCAATTTTTACTCCTCCGAAGCTTATAATTAATTGAGGAAGTTTGTTAAATTACCCCATCCTCGAACACTCTGCAGGTGGGCAACTACAGTAAATGGCTGTCCTGGATTCACAGAAGAAAGCTTTAAAAATTAGCAGATGAGGTTCAAAGTAGTTCAGGACCTATTTTAGCTGCAATTATGTTCGATGAGGTGGCTATTAAAAAAAGACTTAATATGGTATGGTAATAAGGTCTGGGATTATGTTGAGGAAAGTGATGATAGCCAAATAACAAAAGAGGCACTAGTTTTATGGTCCCTGAGATTAACAGGAGTTGGAAAATTCCTGTTGGCTATTGCTTTCTTAATGGTTTAACAGTAAGTGTGAAACTTAATTTACTGCAGCAGTACCTCTGTAATTGGAGGAAACAGGAGTGTGTATAGTTGGTGTGGTTTGTGATGGTGGTGCAGCTAACAGGTGTGTTATGGACAAATTAGGAATTAAGGTAGGTATAATTGACTCCCAATGCTGGTTTCTTCATCCCTTAAATGATGACAAAAAAGTATTTTGTTTTTTGATGCTGCTCACATTAATGAGGAATACTTTATGTGGAAAAAAAAAGAATTACTAGATGGGGATGGTCAAGTAATTAAGTGGGAATATTTTAATAGGCTAGTTGAATTGCAAGAACAGTAAGGGTTGCATGTGGCAAATAAAATGAGGAGGCCACACATTCAATTTGAATCTCAGAAAGTGACGGTAGCATTGGCTGCCCAGACTCTGAGTAACTGTGTTGCTGATGCAATGATTTTTTGCAGAGACTTACAGTTACCAGTTTTTCAACTGTGAGGGCACTGTTAAGTTCATAAAAATGGTAGATACTGCTTTTGATTTACTTAATTCATGCAACCTTATGAACAAAGGCACCAAAACACTGGTGTTTAAAGGTAATAAAACAACAGTCTGTAAAATTATTGAAAAATCCATTCAGCATTTTATGAAATTGAATCGTTGTAATGGTGATCTACTATATTTATCAAGTAGAAAAATGGGTGTTTCTGGAATGGTGATAGATCTCTTAAGCATAAAACAAGTGGCTGAAATGTATGTGTCAACTGAATCTCCAGTGCTTAAGTTTATTTTGACAAGGAGGATGAGCCAAGATCACTTAGAACAATTCTTCTCTAGAATTCGCAGAAGTTGGGGCAATAGGAATAATCCCAATGCCTTGCAGTTTACATCAGCATACAAAAAGTGCTTAATAACACAAATAGAGCTCTCAAAAAATTCTATTAGCACTGGAGGAGATTTGGGGACATTTTTTGAACCAATATTAAATCCTGTAGAGAATTCACATGGTGTTGAGGAATTTGACCATGATTACTACATTCCAGAGTACGAAGTGTTAACTCTATATTCAGAAAGGGTTGTAGAGTACATTTCTGGAAGTGTTGTCAGGCAAGTTTGTAAAAAGGTTAAATGTGTAGGTTGCTTAAAAGTTCTCCTTCCTGCTTAAACAGAAGGGAAAACAGGTTTAATTGCAGTAAAAGATATCAACAATAGTTTGTATACTGCTCCTAAGGATGTAATCAAATTGTTGACAGTGGCAGAAAGGGTCTTCCGGAACTGTCAAAACTTAATTTGGAAGAAGAACTTTCCTTTGCAATTGTATGTGGAAGTGTTCAGAAAGTTGGGTGACAGGCCAAATTTATTTACTGACTTTGACCATCTAATGGTGTCGACTGAATTTAGAGAAGAGTCACATTACTCTTTTCTAGTCAAGATGCTATTAAAACAGTATTTTACTTCTAGGTTACAGCATTTGTGCAAAACCAAATCAGTTGAAGAAAGGGGGAAACATATCAGACAAATGTATACAAAACTGATATTGTTTAAGGGGCAATGAAAGGTCTTGTGGTGTCTATTGCTCTTTTTTTGAACTTAAGAACTATTATATGTATGTCTGCTTGTGTCTGTGTATGTGCGGATGGATGTGTGTGTGTGTGTGTGTGTGTGTGTGTGTGTGTGTGTGTGTGTGTGTGTGTGTGTGTGTGTGTGTGTGTGCGCGCGCGCGCGCGTGTATACCTGTCCTTTTTTCCCCCCTAAGGTAAGTCTTTCCGCTCCCGGGATTGGAATGACTCCTTATCCTCTCCCTTAAAACCCACATCCTTTCGTCTTTCCCTCTCCTTCCCTCTTTCCTGATGAAGCAACCGTTTGTTGCGAAAGCTTGAATTTTGTGTTTATGTTTGTGTGTCTATCGACCTGCCAGTGCTTTTATTTGGTAAGTCTCATCATGAGACATCAGTGTGTTAGGCAAGTTTGTAAAATACTTAAATGTGCAGGTTGTTTAAAAGTTCTCTTTTTTGCTCAAACTTACAGAAAAAAGCATTTTATTGCAATAAAAGAAACTGACAAACATTAATATGGAAGAACAATACTGTGCAATTTTATGTGCAAGTTTTCTGGAAGTTGGGTGACAGGCAGAATTTATTTACTGATTTTGACTATATAAAGGTGTTAATTAGTGGGTGAGTCTTGTTGCTCTTTTGTGACCAAGATGCTGTCAAATCAGTGTTTTAAATTTAGCTTGCACCATTTGTGCAAAACCAGGTGGAGTACATTTCCGGAAGTGTTGTCAGGCAAGTTTGTAAAAAAAGTTAAATGTTTAGTTTAAAATAAAGTTCTTTCTGCTCAAACTGATGGAAAAACAGGTTTCATTGCAATAAAATACATCAAAAATAGTTTTTATACTGCTCCAAAGGGTGTATTCAAATTGTTAACAGTGGCAGAAAGGGTTTTCGGAGACTGTCAAACCTTAATATGGAAGAGGAACTTCCTTCTGTAGTTGTGTGTGGAATTGTTCAGAATGTTGGGTGATAGGCCGAATTTATTTACTCTATTTTGACCATCTAATGGTGCCAGCTGAATCTGGAGAAGAGTCACATTACTATTTTCTAGTCAGAGTGCTGTTAAAATAGTATTTTAACTGTAGGTTACACCATTTGTGCAAAAACCGGGCCAATGGAAAAAAGAGGGAAACATATTCGACAAATATACACAAACTAAAATTGTTTAAGGGACAATGAAAGGTCCTGCGCTGTCAATTGATCGTTTTTAGACCTACTGAACAATTTAAAATTGTTTTTGAACTAATCTATATGACATTGCATCGAACTGAACTGCAACATTTTGTAATAAACTTTTCAATTAATTGGCCGGCCGGTGTGGCCGTGCGGTTCTAGGCACTTCAGTCTGGAACCGCGTGACCGCTACAGTCGCAGGTTCGAATCCTGCCTCGGGCATGGATTTTTGTGATGTCCTTAGGTTTAAGTAGTTCTACGTTCTAGGGGACTGATGACCATAGTGCTCAGAGCCATTTGAACCATTTTTTTCCAATTAATTGATGTCAGAAGTGTGTTTCATTTCTTTTAGCCTTCATATGTTTTACAGTAGAGAAATCAGAATGTCAGTGCAGATTTTTTTTTTTTTTTTACACCATGTGTAGTAAACGATAACAACATTCAGTATTAGCAGACGACGCGTAGGCTGCACCTTGACGTTACAAGACATGGTGGCTCAGTTTTAAAGTTGCTTCAAAGATGGCGGTGCCATAGGTCGTTGGCAGCAGCAGAAGCAGGAGCAGAAGCAGCAGCAGCTGCTGCAGCAAATGTCATGCTAGGTTCTCATATTCAGTTAACTGAAACAAGTCTGCAGCCAGGAATGCTTTCAAGAGAAATGATGTGGGAAAGGGAGAAGCAAGTGGTCATCTGGTGCCCAGAATCTAACCTAATCAATAATACACATACAATATTGCAGGAGGTTCACAAATTTTAGATTCTGTGGCAAGAAACTAAGTTCTTGATGCAGGATGGCCAGATTATTGCTTCTACGCATTCAATCAAATTGTTTTTGGTGCCCACGCAAAATAACCACCAATAAGTCCAACTACAAAATACCATAAAATATTTCAAACATGTAAATACACTAGCTGCAAATGACCCACATTGCACTGTTTTTATTTTCATTTGTTTTCTGTGAACATTCTGTATCACTCTAGAACATCATAAAAATGAACATTCAAAATAGGCTACTGTGAAAATGTTAGTATGCCACCATGCTAAGAATTACTTCTGAATGCTCAAAAATACTCCTACTACCATGACTTTGTCTCTCAGCGTACCAGTGAGGCCATACAGACCCAATTAATTTACATCAGATAAATCTGCAATATTTCAATGAAGCAACGTAAAAACACACAATCAGTTGTTCAGTGTAACAAAAACTATGTTTGAGAAACAAAAAAATTGAGATTGGGGTCATACATACCTCAGTAGTACTTAGAAGGGTACAACAACAGCTGATGGCATCTCGAGTTTGTTGTACGATTCTTTTACTGGACCTTGCCGTTCCTTACCCTTCCAGAAATAGCTTTATATGTGAAAAATACAAAGTTGTGCAATGACCTGGAGCCCACGGCACACAGTATAACCCTGTAACTTGCTCGGTAAGTTTTTTCAAGAGGACTGGGGAGTGCAAGGGCATACCACCTAAGAGAGGTTGTATTCAAACTAACGCTTGGGTTGTTAACAGATATAAATTGATTTATGGGGAAAGGTGGGTTTAATACAATGTAAAAGCCTGGGATGGTTTCAACCAAACTTCACATAAATATGATTTGCTATCTGAAATGGGGAAAATTGGGATGTCTGTACCTACTTCAATCAAATCTAATATACAAATTACTGAGAAAGCACAAAATGTAAGATATCCATAGCACTCACAGGAAGGGAATGGCTGTTCGAAGGGTGTTATAATGTAAAAGTAAACTTTAAGTCTGCAATACCTGGAAGTAACCTCAACAAAACTTTGTGAACATACAGCACACTATCCGTGAGGACAGAGGGTCACAGTTACAAGGTCACTAATATTACTGGTTACATTCTATGTGATGTTTGAGTTAACTAAATATAATAAGCAGACATTTGTAGACATTTCCAAAATTTTCACTGAAATTAACAAAACTCTTACAGAACATCCTACAAAGAACTAAAAATGCAAGAATAACCCTCTCATGTCTTTGTACATAAAAATCACGTTCATTGCCCTGCACCCCCCCCCCCCCCCCCCCCCCCCAATAACACACACACACACACACACACACACACACACAGAGAGAGAGAGAGAGAGAGAGAGAGAGAGAGAGAGATATTTGAGGACAGAAACTTACATCTTTGTTCAATGTGTTCCCTTCAACAACAGCACTAGCTGTAAGAGCATTCTCTTCATGGAAGGTGTCATTGCCTGCAACACAAAAATGGAAAATCAGTTTACCTTTTGTTTAAATAACATGTAAGTTTTTTAAACAAAAAAATGTCCGTTAATTTTCAAAAATGTCAATTACTTTAAAAAAAGAGCAATCATTTTTTTTCCAGGAGATGAACCCTCCATACTTCCCACACTCTGAGGAACTTTATGATGTTGTTATAATAACAAAACTAACAGGAGTGTGCATTCACAGATATACAGGAAGTATAGTGCTGGTCGGTACATCATCTTAACTCATTGCCAGCATCAATTTATTTTTTAACATTTACCATTAACTGGCTTACAGTCTGGTCAAGAACTTTAATAGTGAACAGTTGGTTCAAAACAAATCCATCCAGAATATTTACAAAATCCCAGCAAAGAGTATGGTATTGTATCTTGGTTAACTACCCAGATATTGTGGTCATGCCATCACTGAATACATACTCTTCCCCAGTAGAGTATCACAGTATTCTGGGAGAGTTAATGGGGAGTTTAAGGTGATTGGTGAGGAACTAAGAAGCAAGTTTAGACTCTATAGTTGGACAACAAAGCTTTTACAGGGAACACACATCTTATCCTAATAATATTGATTTGAACTTTATACATGGCATCCCAGGAAGAATGGTAAATATTCAGAGAACTAACAGGAAAGAAGATCATTAAAAGCAGAAAAGTCTAGTAAACACTGGCTCTCTCAAATTTATACCTTAAGGGCTATGAGGAATTTTTCATCTTCTACACTGCTATTTGTTTTCCATATTTTGGGAGGAGTTGATATGGACTGAAACAATAAAAAAAAATTTCCAGTACGCATAAGTTCTAAGATACATGTTACGAGTTAGAGCACTTTTTCAGTAGAAGATGTGTGTTTCACATTAATGCAGATGCACAAGTGCTCAGAACTCTTAAGGTACGCAATTACGAGCCCATGTTTGCTGGAAGGTTTTTTTTTTTGCTGTTTTTTTCTCCATACTACCACCCGGTTCATTAAACCACCTATCGAAATATGGAAATCAAGGAGCTTGTAGTAGAAGATATGTTTCACGGCATACCCTTCAATATACACCTTTCCTCCTCTGACACCCTGCATAAGAGAGCAACAATAATTTACACAGATATTAAACTTCTCTCAAATTTTGGAAGAGCTGACAAAAACGTCGGCAAAATGTTACAGTTTGTTCTCATTTACGTAGACAATAGGACGAACAGTATCAATTCATAATAATAATAATATAAAACTCTCCCTCTATCTATTTTTCATTTAAGTAAGTGCTCTGCTTCTAGTCGATCACTTAGTTATGCACTGATCATCGAAAATGAAACATCATATTGGCATGTGTGTCCGTCAATCTTAGCTATTTATTACGAATCTTCTAAGACATACATATTATTTAACTTCATGAAAATATTATCAAAATACATAATAATTACGACAGAATCGATTGCTCATTACAGACAAGCCTCCTAGTCGATTGGCAGACCTGTAATCGAAGTTCTTTGGAATCACATTATGTATGTTTCCGCGCGATCTGTATCCCGCCAAAACAGTGAGGGCCAGCAATGTGCAGCTGTATCGTTATCACGGTTTGTAGGTACAGTGAACAGCAATATTACGGTGCTTACTTTAGAATATTCTATTTGGAAAAGCAAGACATTTTTGTGTTGTGCAAGGAATGGAACGAAAAGAGACGAAACTTCTTCAGTACTCGGCAACTACGGTCATCTTTGTTAAGTACTAAAATAAAACCGTCTACCCCAACGGTAATACCGACTTGAGTTATTACCAAATTAGAAGTAATTTGCTGACGTATTTTGCGAGAATTAGAATCCACTCTTTATTTTAACAAATCAGCGAGATCTTTATCGCAACCAGCTCTTACTAAGCAGATACGTAAGGAATCAGCGAGATCTTTATTGCAACTTACCCACGCTCTTACTATGCAGATACCTCCCTTTACTTCACTGTGCGCTTTGTCACTAATATTGTTAATGAAGCAGCTACCGCAGCAACTACGTCGACTGTAGATTCTCGCACTGTCATATCTTATTTATCAGCTTAACTTTGTACTGTGGGTTTTGATTTCTGAAGCAGATTAAACAAGCTTTATACACATTAAGGACCGGTTCCCGTGAGATCGCATAAGTTAAGCGCTGTCGGGCGTGGGCGGCACTTGGATGGGTGACCATCCAGGTCGCCATGCGCACAACGACCGGGAGATCGGTGAGCTGACCCCACGCCCCTTCTATCCGCATCTTCCTCTAAGGATGACACGGCGGTCGGGTGGTCCCGGTAGGCCACTCATGGCCCGAAGACGGAGTGATTGTCTACACATGAAGTGTGATTGCTGCGGTTCTAGTTTATTTTCATAACATGGATTTCACTCATACAAGAGCCACGTATGAGAAAGCAAATCGCAAAAGGCATCGAGTACTCTTCTTAAATATGTTCTGCGTAGAACTTTTTATTTAACTGTTGCGGCATTTCGCTCATTCTAATATATGTTATGTTTAACAATGGCAAGAATAGTGCAAGATTGGGAGCAAGCAGGTATAAAAACGCATCCTGAAAGATAAATCTGGGAGAAACTGAATTAAAAGTCATGGGAAATTATTAATTCATATGCATAAATAATAGAAATAGTTCATTTTTTATCTATAATATTTGTTTGTTACAGGTTGGATGCTGTTACCAGCTGACACCCGCTTACACCTTTCTTCGTGTCGCTGACAGTATTTTCAAGGTAATTAGAAACACAAAACCTACTTTTTTCTACACCTCCATCAACACAAAATAACTTTACTGCTTAACCAGATACTACAAAAACTTAGATCCACTATCTTTCTTCGGAGTACAAACCTGTCAGAACGGTTTATTTCAACAGATCTTGATTATTTGTTTTTGATAAAAAATACTCCAACACACAAATGAAGAAAAGGCTATTCATACACTTCCTTCCGGGTTGTGCTGAGGTACTTTCTGCAAGTGAAATTTGGCGAATTACCACTGTGAGGATGCAGTCAGTAATGATGGAAGTTTGTGAAATTCGATTCATTAAATATGGTTAAAACTGTTTGCCCTACATATTATCAACAGCCCGAAAGACTTTCACTAACAGCAGCATAACAAATACCGTTCTGAAGCTTTTTTAGTCCCTTTCCTCTGGAATAAACAATACAGGGAGAGATGCCCACTGGAATAAAGGGAAGGAGGCGTGAGAATATGCGCGTGCAGAAGCAGAGCATGGTACTGGAATATGTACTCGCCACTTGTCGAGCACTACTGTAACCAGGTTTTACAACAAATTGCATAATCTCAGATGCTCTTTCTTTACACAGCACAGCCCACATATAACAACTTCGTCCAGTATTTGAACGTAGCTTTGGAGTACGAAAAAGGAAAATGTAGGTTAAGAAAAATGTAGTTACCGATTTTGAAAGACAACACAATATAGAACAAAATGCTCAAAGTCATCGGTTTACTGGTTGCTTGTTTTCATGAGAATGCCTCATGTGACAATTTTACAGTACAAATTACACTCCGAGACCTTTCTTTGAGGCGATCAACGAGGCAGCTGACAGCGTCTTCATCTTGCACCGACCAAAAGAGACAGTGCAAGTGCAGATGTAGAAAGTTGGAACCTCGAACACTTGCAAGAATTCTTCTCTGCTCCATGATCTAAAGGCAACCACACATGAAAAAGCAGTATAACGAGTTCACTAGCCTAGTAATTCACTAAAATAAAATAGGTATTGTATATTTCTATGAAAGTTTAGACCAATTTTTGCAAAGGAAGCGGGAGGCAAAACCGAATGAAAAGAACAGTTGCGATGAGGCATTGGCAGTGTATGGACTAAAGCTGTAATCTATAACGTGGGACAGTACGAACTGGAAAGAAGTTCTGTGCACAGTGCATTTCAATGTACACGAACTTCGGTGTGAAACGGTGAGACTTGAGCTTGAGCGTTGATGTTCCTTAGTAGAGACGGGGAATGATTACTGTCAATCTAGAGTAACTGCACTTTGCATGACGAAGCATATAAAAAAACTTTAAAAACAGATAAAGCATTCAAATTAAGAGTACAGCTGCAGACAAACACTACACTGCACTGCAGCAGAAACTGAAACTAGCATACTTCCTGTCCAAGGGCAACAGCTGCCTCTTAGAGTGCTCAGCGAGTTTTTGCACCTCGCTGGATGGAACAAAGCAGCAGAACATGTATTTATAAATAAATCGAATTACAGTGTTTTATTAGTCACAAGAGGGTTACGGAAGCTATCCCACAGTAAGAGATTATTTACCCCGAATGAAGGATTACTTGCAAATCTCCAAAATTCGGATGTTCAAAGAATTTCTGACAATACTTCATGTCGAATCGCTGTCCACCTAATCATTAAGGTACCCGTGGCATTGAATATTCGAGCACATATATTTATGTGCTGAGTTAACCGACTAACTGTACCATTATTTTAAGATCTAAGTGTTTCTTTACGGTTACGTGCCTCAATCTCTAAATCAGAACCCCTCACGCTCGCTTTGTTGCCCGTCAGTCAGTCTGTCTGCCAGACTGCTAAGAACCCTTCTTTTCAGGAGTGGGTAGACGTATCAAGTTCAAATTTATGTCACACATTAAGATATAAGGTCCCTTAACAGCGTAAAAGTTAAGTTTCTAACTTAATTCAATCAAAAGGGATATTTATGTTACATATTTTGATACTCAAAAACTCACTTATCGAAAGCTTTGGGATACTTCTCATGACCTAGAGTCATAAAATTTAAAGTGTCTCACACTGTAAGTAAAGGAAAAGTCCAATAATTGTTAATTTGTAATGCGACACGATAAGAATAATTTTTATCTTTTTTATTCATCTGTCTGTCTGCTCCTCTGTTAAGATCCTTTTTTTCTCTGGAACAGGTTGGCTTATCAAAATCAAATTTGTGTCACATACTTAAGTCTATTATTCCCCGGCAGTGGAAAAATTTTAAGCTTCAATCAAAAGATTCGGTCATTTATGTCGCATATTTTGATACTTGCAAACCCACTCACCAACTCATACAGGTATTTGCTGTTGAGGTAGAATCATGAAATTTGGCAGTAAGCAAGGTTTCACTGCAGAAGTAAAGCAATACAATCTGAAAATTGTTATACTGTAATTATATCGCATAAAAAATATCTTTTTGCCATTAGAACATACACTGTATATCATCATCCGTCAAAATCATGACAGACGAACATTATTCCAGCCAAACAAAAAATAAGTTGTAGTCATATTTTAGTACTAAATAAAATATTTTATTAAACCTAAATGTATAAACTGAAGTCCCCTGCTCGCTTTTTTGTATGTCCGCTAGTTTTTAGGGCTGTAGTGGAGATTTTGGTAGCGTCTTGGGAATTCCCGGGACCGATATCTTGCCGTATCTATACCGAAAACAGGCAAAAATCGCTGAGATACTCCATTCCCGGGATGGACGAACAAAATCGCTACACCAAGAAACGGCGGTGCGACATAAACGAAAGTTGGTAGGCGTGTTTCTACATCTGAGATAGAAATCTTGTAGCGCCACTATGCCTTTAAGGCGACAAAAACGCCGGTACCGACACCTCACTGAGTATGAACGAGGTCGTGTAATATGGCTACGAAGAGCTGGATGTTACTTCTGCGTTTTGCAGCCCCGGATCTACGATATTTGCGAACGGGGGCAAAAGCTTGTAGTGGCGTTTGAGATAGGACGTCAAAATTAAAAAAAAATGTTTTTTCAAGAATATGCTCACTTTCTAGCGCACATTTTCCTGAAGAGTTTGATATATATATATATATATATTCGAGGAAATATAAGACTGTTATTCGGTCTTATAAGTGTGCCAAAGAGCAGAGCCACGCCTCTTCACATAGTAGTCTTCTATCGCACATCACTGTATTTCGCTCTGTGGAATTCAAACGTGTATATTTTGTAATAGAAGTCGTCAAGCCTATATTGAGGACAGTGGAAATTAAAATGTCCTGTGGTACCTCTCCTGCTCCCAGTCGGCCGTTTGACATCCTACTCCTTAAAAGACAAAAGACAATCAATTAACACTGGGTCAGATTATTTGTGACTGGGAGGATAAGAACTCCGGAAAATCTGCACTCTTTATTGCCTATTAGCTAGTAACTTTCTCTTTTGTGTGACATAAAATTAAGTACAGGAAACATAAAACCGGTGAACAAAAGACAAGCAAGACAACACACGTTTCTTCACTCCTTAGGTCCCAGCATTTTTCTCTATCTAATCTTGCTGCAGCTTTACATGGCATGCTTTCCTTCCTGCGAAAGCATCGAAGCTGCCAAACGTTTTGCTATATGAAAAATAAAAATGTCTTTGTCAAATACTGAAGAAGCTGTTAATACGAATAGTACCCTAGTCTTGTGTGGATTACGTATATTTTGTCACTGTTTGCTGCATAAAATGAAATAGCCCTTTCTAATACTGCAGCAGTTTTAACACACGCCAAATACGCGAGATTGTGTTGGCACGAACGGTCATTTTTACGTACCTAGTTTGGAGAAATAACACGACAGAACATAATTCATGAAGTACCAATATCAAATGCCTAATACGGCTACTACAGCCAAAAAGTTCTGTTAGGAAATTGTTCCATATTTCATTCATATGGTCTAGTTTCTGAAGCATGAGATAGAAAACTAGAATACAAGATTTTTATACGAGGGTAAGTCAATTATCCGCAAAGTACATTTCTTTATATTTGTGTTCAGTTCTATGGGACCAAACTGCTGCGGTTATCAGTCCCTAGGCTTACACACTACATCTAACTGAAACTAACTTACGCTAAGGGCAATACTGACACCCAAGGGAGGACTCGAACCTCCGACGGGGGGAGCCGCGCGAACCGTGGCAAGGCGCCCTCAGACCGACGGCTCCGCGAAGTAGTTATAAAATATAATTGTAATCAAATTGGAAACTTACAAGAACATCATTTTTCAACATAGTCTCCTTGCGTTTCAACGCACTTGGTCCATCGCTGAACAAGCTTCCTGATGCCCTCATAAAAGAAGGTTATCGGTTGAGCTGTCAGCCAGGAATGCACCGCTTCTTTCACTGCTTCGTTCGAGGCAAATCGACGGCCCCTTAATGCCTGTTTGAGTGGACCAAACAAGTGATAGTCAGAAGGGGGCACGATCGGGACTATATGGAGGATGATCCAGTACTTCAAATTTGAGTTTATGGAGCGTTTCAGCAGTATGCGGGCGGGCATTTCCGTGCAACAACACAACACCTTTTGACAGCAATCCTCGGTGATTGCTCCGAACTGCAGGCTTTAGCCTAGCAGTAAGCATCTCACTGTAACGTATACTGTTTATTGTTGTGCCCCTTTCCCCATTATTGTTCCAGTACTGGACCTTATGCGTCCCAAAAACAAACCCGTAAGCATCTGTTTTCCTGCGGACGGCTGGGTCTCGAATTTTTTCTTGCACGGCGAATTTGTATGTTTCCATTCCATACTCCGCCGCTTACTCTCTGGGTCGTAATGATGGATCCATGTTTCTTCACCAGTAATGATCCTGTCTAAGTTGTCCCCCTCGTTACCATAGCGCTCCAAGTGTTTTTCGCTCATGTCCAATCGCGTTTACCGAGCGAGGTGGCGCAGTGGTTAGCACACTGGACTCTCATTCGGAAGGACGACGGTTCAATCCCGTCTCCGGCCACCCCCTGATTTAGGTTTTCCGTGATTTCCCTAAATCGTTTCAGGCAAATGCCGGGATGGTTCCTTTGAAAGGGCACGGCCGATTTCCTTCCCAATCCTTCCCTAACCTGAGCTTGCGCTCCGTCCCTAATGACCTCGTTGTCTACGGGACGTTAAACACTAACCACCACCACCACCACCACCACCACCAATCGCGTTTGTTTATGCAACTGCGTGAGTTGTTTTGGGATCCATCCTGCACAAACTTTATGAAACCCAAGTCTGTTGTGGATGATTTCGTAGGCAGAACCGTGACTAATTTGCAGATGTGTCACTTCGTCAATAGATAATCATCTGCCTAAGAGAATCATTTCACGTGAACGCTAAATGGTTTCTTCAATTGTGGCGGTAAACGGTCGTCCGGCTCTTTCATCGTGCGTAACACTTGTGCGACGATTTCAGAATTTTTCAATCCATCCGTAGACACTCCTTTGCGGCAAAACACTGTTCCCACACTATACCGAAAGTCTTCGATGAATTTAGGCCCCTGATTCGCATTCCGACCATAAAAAACGGATCACTGAACGATGCTCTTCTTTGGTGCAAATAGACAGCGGAGCAGCCATGATTGACAGCACGGCAGCGATAACGAAGCTAACCTGGCAGCTTGAAAATTGCAAAGATGTAACAACAAATAAACAAAGCATGCGTTATCAACGTAAAATGACAGTACTACCAAAATAAACAAAAACATAATCAAATTGCGGATACATTTGGAATCGTCATAGTCTTCCATCTAATTTTTGTGATGTCCCCGTTTCTTCTCCTTCCTCGTTCTAACAAACAATCTTGTCATCAATAATTCTGTAACTATTCCTGCCATTGTCGAAACATTCTCCGGTTAGCTTCAACTAACCCTGCCAGAATCACATGTCCAGTTAACCAGTGTTTATTTTCCGGTTATGCGTTAGTTATTACATGTTAGTACAACGCGTTTTCGGCGCCAAACTGACACTTGGTGGAGTAGCGTTCTGGCAAAATTTCATTTTCTTGGATATACCGAAAAGATTATACGTAATCTTTCTTACCGTTAATCGTTTATTTCCACTCTGGATTTCGCTGATCGTTCGCAGACCCAATCAACCACATAAACAGCGATTGGCATTCACCCTTCGGGTTTATTCGGCATAGCTCTTATAGCCCTGTCCCCTTTTATCTGCGGGAAAGTTTTTTTTATTTCTAGATGCGACGAGGACGCCCCTGGCAGAGACATCACACACCCTTCGCACACATTCAAACATCAAAATGATTCGTTGGAAAATCAACTTATAATGTGTTCAAAAACCAACTGGGATGCTTTTCAACCCCTTCAAGAATATGAATTTGCCCCCCCCCCCCCCCTGAAATTGCCGCCCGGGGCCGATACACCGGTCTGCCCCCCGCCGATTCGTATCTGCATTTTTGCAGAAAAACTCAGCTGGAGTGTAGCTACTATACATGAATGCTGGCAGCGGTGGCCACGAGAAGCCCGGTTTTCAGACGGCCATTCGGCACTACCGAGAAGCCTCTGGCGCATCTTTGCTGCATCCGCAGCAGCAATCGGAGCAGTAGTTTGCACCTCATTGACGCTACGAACTGTTACAAATCTACTATGTATTTCAAGGAGTTCTCCGATCCAGACGCCCTGACCTCAAACCACAGCCAACGCCATTTGCGAATTCAGTGGTGTCAACCGAGAGCTCATTGGACAGCAGGGAGAAGGCCTGTTGTGTTTTCTGACGTAAGTTGGTTCTGCCTCAGGGCCACTGGTAGCCGTGCGTTGGATTTATGGTCTGGGGGTGCGATTTCGTATGGCAGCAGGGTCACTCTCGTGGTTATCCCACGCATCGTGACAGCACATTTGTACGTCAATCTGGTGATTCGACCTGCGTGCTCCCATCACGTACAGTGCTGTTTTTTCCAACAGGATAACGCTAGCCCACACGCCACTACTGTAACTCAGCATGCTCTACAGTGTTTATAGTTTTGCCTTGGGCTGCTCGATCAGCAGGTCCGTACCCAATGGAGTATATACGGCACGTTATCGGACGACTCCTGCGTCATCCACACGTAACGTTAGCGACAGCCCCGGACGGTGCACAAGTCCCGCCCAATCATCCCCCTCCACACCAATCCATATCCTAGGCTCCACCCATGGTGTGCCGCATGTTCCAACGTCAAAGTTGTTCGTATCACAGTTATGCCAGTCATAACAAGGGAGAAAAATCAGTAGTTAGTACGAAATACAGTTTTTCCGGTACCATTGTGAAAATAATTAGAAATATGTTCGTTGAATATGCGAGTTGAAAAATCATCAATAAGAAAGAAAAATAAAAATGATATCCACACTGTCTTTTTTATTTCATGAGCTTTCATCTGCACTATATCAAAAAATCTGATATTTGTTAACTGCAGTGAGCGCAAATTTCCGTCACCTCGCGTAGTGTAAGAAATTCTGTTGGGAAAATATTAATTGGTAGTATCGCCAAGGATTCTGTCCATTATCTCGATTGTCTAAAGTCAATGTTCTGCATAAACAAGGCAAAGTCGATGTCTTGGTTTGTTTCTGATTACCTCGTTAAGACTAAAGAATATAAGAGTGGGATAACGTACAAGTGCGTAACGTAAGCAGTCAGATATTTATACAGTGACATTCTTAATTAATATTTGCTTGTGTAATGGGTGAATTTTTACTTGTGAACTCTTATGACAGCTTGCTTATAGCAGACACGAAATTACTTTGAGTTCTTCTTCAGTGTTGGAGAGCTTTAGAGCTGACTATTGTTAAACACATGTACATAATTTCGTCAGTGTCATTCCAACACATCTTATCGTACTTTAATGTCTGTTAGATATCAGCTTTGACAGCAGTTGGCCACAACAGTCAAGATTAGGTACCTTGTGTATGATAATTTTATTGAGAGTGCATATCTATGTTTCATTTTGACAGTATTACACAAACTGCTAAGAAGTACTAAGAGCACAACACTGCTAGTATGAACAACCGCGGTAAAACAAAAAACGACGAACAAAAACACGACAGCGACGAGGACTACCAAAGATTATACTGATGCGCTCTTGGTTGGTTTGGCGGGGGTAGGTGTTTTGAGGAGGGTAAATGAGCGGGGCTTGTGCAAATGTCCGGGGCTGTCGCTAACGTTTCCTTCATCTCCACAAATAGCTTTAACAGTCCCTGTATTGGCCGACCAAATGCACCAGGCATGGAACGTCATCGCAGAAACGCATCCGGCACCTTCACAACACAATACAGGCACGTTTGCATGCTTCCATTCAACATTCTGGTCGTTACAGTGATTATTAATGTACCAGAATTTCACATTTGCAACGGCGTTTCGCGCGCTTACATTAACCTGTGATCTTGCTATGTTAATCACTTAAATGTGTTACCTAGACAAACGTATTCCCAAAATTTCATTACTCTACATTAATTATTTTTTGATGTTGCGTTTTTTTCCGTCAAAGTATATACATGATTAATTTTGCACGGAACCCTCAGTGCGCGAGTCCTACTCGCACTTGGCTAATTCCTTGTTTTTATTTTTAATTCCTCGTTGAGCCCAACTGAGGAGCACTTCTTTCCCTCCCAATCTGTTTACATCCGTTTACTGTTTTTCTTCTTCCAGTCTCCTCAAACTTGTAGCTTAGCGAGGGAGATCCTCAGCAGATTTGTGATTGTTAGTTATGGTTCTAAATTTTTTTCTGCCTGAAATGATTTCTTAACGATACACCAACTTGTTCTAGATATTTGTGTTAGCTTTGTCAATGAGAACCGAAACAATTAGATTATTTCAGAATTTTCCTCGCTAGCTTGTCGTTAGACATTCTACACTACTGGCGATTAAATCTATAACACCTTAAAGATGACATGCAGCACACGTCAAATTGGCATGAAATTTACTGTACGCTTAGATACGCGTATTATCAGCATTTTAGCGTAACCTCACGAAGTACGCAAGAGTGCAGTAATCTATAATCTATATAAGGCCAAGGTTACACTGCGGGGTTTCACATTCGCAAACTAGAATGTCGGTTAGTTGTGAGAAGAATGTGTAATGCTACGTGTAGGTCTACCAGCAAATGTAGTCACAGATAGCGACAGGATCGTGGCCTATCGATGCTGCAGTTCATCGTTGCGCCATATTGCTGCTTGCGTTGGTCGGTATCCCAAGAGTGTCTTATAAATTTGGCATCTATGGGTTTAGGAGGGCCACACTCAGTCGCCATGCAACATTTCAACGGCCCAACACGACTAGCACCCGAGAGGACACAGTTCCTTCGGCCGTGTAGATCGTACCGCCGCGCTTATTAGCTACAACACAGTGCGACGACAGACACCTGGAGCACGAAGGACTGTCACCAAGGCAACCACTCTAGCCGCGTTCTTTGACGAGGCACAGACAAGCGTGCGCCGACAGTGTCGCACCTGGTAGCTTTAGGCACAGATGTAGCATCACGTCGTCTCTGTCAGACAAACTTTTCTACTTACAGCATCACACGGGCGTATCCGACTGAAGAGGCTCCTAGGAGAACGGTTCCGGAACATGGCGTGAGATGCCACTGAGTATTAAAAACAATGACTTCTTGTTCGCATAACCGGTAACTTGGACAGGAGCCATTACACATACTAATGTGTTATGACTAGTGTTTGTCTTCGAAATCTTCGTGGGGTTATCGTTCAAGTCATAAATTGAGACACATGTTGCCTCTGCTGTCAGACTTACTAGGGCTTGCTGAAAAAGTACACTCCTGGAAATTGAAATAAGAACACCGTGAATTCATTGTCCCAGGAAGGGGAAACTTTATTGACACATTCCTGGGGTCAGATACATCACATGATCACGCTGACAGAACCACAGGCACATAGACACAGGCAACAGAGCATGCACAATGTCGGCACTAGTACAGTGTACAGGGCGTTTCAAAAAGAAAGAGCAGATTTCAAACATTTATTTCTCAAAAACTACAAATGATAGAAACACAATTCAAACGTTTCTTGTCAGAGAAAGGTTCAAAGTTTTTCAATGGTCCGCGCAGAAGTTCCATGCAAATCCGCAGTGGCGCTGGCGTTTGTTTGTAGGAAAATGGCGACGACACCACAGGAACGATCATTTTGTGTGCTGCAATTTGCAAAGTTAGAGTCCATTGTTGGTGTGCAACGTGCATTCCGCCGTCAATTCAACAAACAGCCGCCTCGTCATAAGCAAATTTATGAGTGGCATCACAGATTCGTAGAAGATGGTTGCATCTGCAAGCGAAAAAGCACGGGTCGTCCACGCACATCGGATGAAAATGTCGAGCGTGTCCGTGCAGCTTACGAAAGGAGCCCTAGAAAATCCACGACACGGGCAAGTCACGAACTAAACATGTCTAAAACAACGGTATGGCGCGTTCTGAGTAAGCGTCTGCACATGAAGCCGTACAAACTGCAGTTATTGCAAGCATTGCGTCCTGACGACCACAACAAAAGGTTCGAATTTTCAACTGCAATTCTACAGGACATGGAAGAGGACAATTTTGCCGAACGATTAATTTTTTCAGATGAATCAACGTTTCACATTTCTGGTAAAGTTAATCGGCATAACGTACGAATTTGGGCGAGTGAAACTCCGAGGGACGTTATTCAACATGAAAGAGACTCACCAAAGGTTAACGTCTTTTGTGCAATTTCGGTAAACAAAGTTTATGGACCTATCTTTTTCATGGAGAAAACTATCACAGGAACCATTTACCTGGACATGTTAGAAAACTGGCTATTTCCTCAACTTCAGGAAGATTCAAATCACTTCATCTTCATGCAAGATGGCGCCCCACCACACTTCTCTGAACCTGTACGACGGTACCTAAATAACACCATTCCAGGACGGTGGATTGGAAGAGCAGGAGCACAAGATCAATGTCATCGTCTGTGGCCTCCCAGGTCACCAGACCTTACTCCCTGCGATTTTTATTTGTGGGGGTACATAAAGGACTGTGTTTATGTCCCACCTATGCCCGCTACTCTTCAAGAGGTACGACATCGAATTGTTGCGGCCGTGAATTCGGTAACTAAAGACCAGTTGCGTCGTGTGTGGCAAGAAATGAGATACCGGTTTGATATTTGTCGTGTAACAAATGGTGCTCATATTGAGGTACAGTTTTGATATTTGTTGTGTAACATTTGGTACTCATATTGAGTGAAGGACCGTTGGAATTGTGTTTCTATCATTTGTAGTTTTTGAGAAATAAATGTTTGAAATCTGCTCTTTCTTTTTGAAACGCCCTGTATATCCACCTTTCGCAGCAATGCAGGCTGCTATTCTCCCATGGAGACGATCGTAGAGATGCTGGATGTAGTCCTGTGGAACGGCTTGCCATGCCATTTCCACCTGGCGCCTCAGTTGGACCAGCGTTCGTGCTGGACGTGCAGACCGCGTGAGACGACGCTTCATCCAATCCCAAACATGCTCAATGGGGGACAGATCCGGAGATCTTGCTGGCCAGGGTAGTTGACTTACACCTTCTAGAGCACGTTGGGTGGCACGGGATACATGCGGACGTGCATTGTCCTGTTGGAACAGCAAGTTCCCTTGCCGGTCTAGGAATGGTAGAACGATGGGTTCGATGACGGTTTGGATGTACCGTGCACTATTCAGTGTCCCCTCGACGATCACCAGTGGTGTACGGCCAGTGTAGGAGATCGCTCCCCACACCATGATACCGGGTGTTGGCCCTGTGTGCCTCGGTCGTATGCAGTCCTGATTGTGGCGCTCACCTGCACGGCGCCAAACACGCATACGACCATCATTGGCACCAAGGCAGAAGCGACTCTCATCGCTGAAGACGACACGTCTCCATTCGTCCCTCCATTCACGCCTGTCGCGACACCACTGGAGGCGGGCTGAACGATGTTGGGGCGTGAGCGGAAGACGGCCTAACGGTGTGCGGGACCGTAGCCCAGCTTCATGGAGACGGTTGCGAATGGTCCTCGCCGATACCCCAGGAGCAACAGTGTCCCTAATTTGCTGGGAAGTGGCGGTGCGGTCCCCTACGGCACTGCGTAGGATCCTACGGTCTTGGCGTGCATCCGTGCGTCGCTGCGGTCCGGTCCCAGGTCGACGGGCACGTGCACCTTCCGCCGACCACTGGCGACAACATCGATGTACTGTGGAGACCTCACGCCCCACGTGTTGAGCAATTCGGCGGTACGTCCACCCGGCCTCCCGCATGCCCACTATACGCCCTCGCTCAAAGTCCGTCAACTGCACATACGGTTCACGTCCACGCTGTCGCGGCATGCTACCAGTGTTAAAGACTGCGATGGAGCTCCGTATGCCACGGCAAACTGGCTGACACTGACGGCGGCGGCGCACAAATGCTGCGCAGCTAGCGCCATTCGACGGCCAACACCGCGGTTCCTGGTGTGTCCGCTGTGCCGTGCGTGTGATCATTGCTTGTACAGCCCTCTCGCAGTGTCCGGAGCAAGTATGGTGGGTCTGACACACCGGTGTCAATGTGTTCTTTTTTCCATTTCCAGGAGTGTATGTCGGGCGAATTTGGTGGCCAAATAATTTTTTCCAAAAAATGTCGACATCGAAATAGGAATATCGAGTGCCAATATTTTTAGTTTATATTTTTTTTCGCAATTTTCAGTAAATATATGAAATTGTTCTTTTGAAATTCCAGAAGAACATATTTTTACTTTCACTGTGTGAAGGAATCTTACTGCTTTTTGAGCTTTCGCCACATCCAGTCTCTCTCTTTGACTGTGTGAAGGAAGTATAGGTAGCACAAAAAAGTCGTCCGATTGCACTGGTGGGGTGTTTGCGAACGGAATAACAAAGATATCCCAAGTGAATAAATAGCACACTAGTCGCTTTAAAAAACTATTTTCGCACAACTAGTGAGCTATTTTTTCACATTAGCATTCTTCAAAAACAGTTGCGAAACTGACGAACAAACATCTTAATGACAAGACTCTTCGCGGTGGGTGGAGACGAGTGAGGGCAAATGCTGATATAATCGGAGCTACCAACACAAACTGTAACGTTTAACTTCACCACAAAATTTTGATTTTGACACTACGACTGCTAGTTCGCTGGCGTTTACAAAAAAAGGAAAGTCGACATGAAGTGTTCCAGACAAAGCCGCTATGTGACGAAACCGAACGAGTGACCCATCGGACACCTTTCATTGTTCCACTTACATGTGGTTACCACTGTTAGCGAAGTGGTTATCGTCACGCATGAACGTGCATCGTATTCCTTTCAGTTCTTGCTCTGAGGGGGACATGCAGGCTGCTGCTTGTGATATTGTATACAAAATCTATTAATAAATAAGTAGGCCTACTTCGATATACAGCTCAAAAACTGGCAGTATATATACGATGTGCAGCTTTTTTTTCTTTTTTGGCCGGCGATATTTTTTCCTACGATATATCAATTTTTTCGATACATCGCGGCCGATAACTTTTTTAAAATATTGGTATATCGGATTCCCGGTATTTTTAAAAATATCAGCAGTCCTACGACTTACATCGATAAACAGGGTGTTGAGACTATTCTTCTAGTCAGCATGTACAATGAAGTGACGAAGTCGGGGGACGCCTTCTAAGATCGTGTTGGCTTCCTTTTACCCAGAGTAGAACAGCAACTCGACGTGGTATGGGTTCACCACTTCGTAGGAAGTCCCCTATAGAAATACTGGGCCGTGCTTCCACTATAGCCGTCCTTAATTGCGAAAGTGTTGCTGGTGCGAATAACTATAAACCAATCGCGAACAACTGTGGCCCGATTACACGGCGCATTATCATCCACAAAAATTCTATAGTTGTTGGAGGAAAAGAAGTACATGAATGGCTCCAAATGGTCTCCAAGGCAGCCGATCATAACCATTTCCAGTCAATGATCGGTTCAGTTCAACCAGATGACTCAAGCTATTCCATGTACATGCAGCCCACACCGTTACGGAGCTATGATCAACTTGCACAGTGCCTTGTTGACAATTTGGGTCCGTGGCTTCGTGGTGTCTGCGCCACGGTCACGAGCCCAAAGAGAGCGTTGCAGGCGATGTCGTGAAGTTAGTAAAGGCACTCGCGTCGATCATCTGCTGTCATAGCCCAGTAACGCCAAATTTCGCTGCACTGTCCTAATCGATACGTTCGTTGTAAGTCCCACACTGATTCTGCGGTCATTTCACGTCGTGTTGGGTGGCTGATGGCACTGGCACACTACGCAAACGCCGCTGATCTCGGTTGTTCAAGTGAAGTCCGTCAGCCACCGCGTTGTACGAGCTGAGATGTAATGTGTGAAATTTAGTATTCTCGGCACACTGTTGACACTGTGGATCTTAGTATACTCAATTCCCTAACGATTTCCAAAACTGAATGTCCCATGCGTCTAGCTCCAACTACCATTCCGCGTTCAAAGTCTGTTTTTTCCCTTCGTGCAGCCGTAATCACGTCGGAAACCTTTTGTCATGAATCACCCACGTACAAATGACAGCTCCACCAGTGCACTGCCCTTTTTATACCTTGTGGACGCGATACTACCATCTGTACATGTGCAAGTCGCTATCCCATGACTTTTGTCATCTCAGTGTAAATCTTTCTGTGCGAGGTCTGATTTAGCTTACTTTATTATTTATTTATTTATTTATTTACACGTCAAGTTCCGTAGGACCAAATTGAGGAGCAAATATCCAAGGTCATGGAACGTGTCAGCACAAGAAATACAGCATTAAAGTAATAGCAGATAAAAACAATATGTATATGAGCCCGAAAGAAGTCAGTCCATAAGTTTAAGTAAACGCAATCAACAATACAACAAGAATCAGCTTAATTTTTCAAGGAACTCCAACAGAATAGGAGTGACCCACGAAGAAACTGTTCAGTTTCGATTTGAAAGCGCGTGGATTACTGCTAATGTTTTTGAATTCTAGTGGTAGCTTATTGAAAAATGGCTGCAGCAGTATACTGCACACTTTTCTGCGCAATAGTTAATCAAGTCCGATCCAAATGCAGGTTTGACTTCTGCCGAGTATTAACTGAGTGAAAGTTGCTTATTCTTGGGAATAAGCTAATATTGTTAACAAGAAATGGCAGTAAGGAATATACAGGGTGATTCAGGAGGAAAGGTACATACTTTTTTTTTTGGGGGGGGGGGGGGGGGAGGATAGTATTAGTGATTCTGAACAGAAAACTTCGTATGGACGTATGCCCTATTCCGAATGGTTTCTGAGATAGAACACATTTAATATCACTTTTTTACGTTTTTCTTGAATAACTCGAAAACTGCACCCTTCAGCGAAAACGTGTCGCAGTAAAAAATTAAAACTACATTAAATTTCCGGCAAAAAGGGTCCTATTAATTTTTCCCCTCTAGAACTAAAGATCTGTGCGAAGAGAGCGCGAGAATGTTGAAAAACTCGCTCGACGTGCATGCGCTGTGGCATACGTGTTTTTTGTAGGCCAATTTGAGGAAGCATATTGTGGTAGCAAGCTGAGACGAACAGTTTGATACGGGACACTTGTGGTCTATCAAGTCGGGAAAATACCTGGCCTACAAAAACTACGTGTAAGCTACAGCTCACGCGCGTCGAGCGAGCTTTTCAACTTTCTCGCGCTCACTTCGCACAAACCATTAGTTCTAAAGAAAAAATGAATAGGACCTTTTTATAGGAAATTTAATATAGTTTAATTTTGTACTGCGACACGTTTTCACTGGAGGGTGCGGTTTTCGAGATATTCAAGAAAAACGCACAAAAGTGATTTAAATGTGTTCTACCTCGGAAACAATTCGGAATATGGCATACGTCCATATCACGTTTTTTGTTCAGAATCACTAATACTATCACCTCTCAAAGCATGTACGTTTCCTCCTGACTCACCCTGTATATATTGAGAGGCCAATGTCAAAACAACCAGACTAGTGAACAGAAGTCGACAAGAGGTTCGTGAACTTACTGCCCGAACCACCCGTTTCTGAGCCAAAAATATCCTTTTACGAGGTGCATTCAAGTTCTAAGGCCTCCGATTTTTTTTCTAATAACTACTCACCCGAACTCGATGAAACTGGCGTTACTTCTCGACGTAATCGCCCTGCAGACGTACACATTTTTCACAATGCTGACGCCATGATTCCATGGCAGCGGCGAAGGCTTCAAAGGAGTCTCTTTTGACCACTGGAAAATCGCTGAGGTAATAGCAGCACGGCTGGTGAATGTGCAGCCACAGAGAGTGTCTTTCATTGTTAGAAAAAGCCAAAAGTCACTAGGAGCCAGGTCAGGTGAGTAGGGAGCATGAGGAATCACTTCAAAGTTGTTATCACGAAGAAACTGTTGCGTAACGTGAGCTCGATGTGCGGGTGCGTTGTCTTGGTGAAACAGCACACACGCAGCCCTTCCCGGACGTTGTTGTTGCTGTGCAGGAAGGAATTTGTTCTTCAAAACATTTTCGTAGGATGCACCTGTTACCGTAGTGCCCTTTGGAACGCAATGGGTAAGGATTACGCCCTCGCTGTCCCAGAACATGGACACCATCATTCTTTCAGCACTGGCGGTCAGCCGAAATTTTTTTGGTGGCGGTGAATCTGTGTGCTTCCATTGAGCTGACTGGCGCTTTGTTTCTGGATTGAAAAATGGCATCCACGTCTCATCCATTGTCACAACCGACGAAAAGAAAGTCCCATTCATGCTGTCGTTGCGCGTCAACATTGCTTGGCAACATGCCACACGGGCAGCCATGTGGTCGTCCGTCAGCATTCGTGGCACCCACCTGGATGACACTTTTCGCATTTTCAGGTCGTCTTGCAGGATTGTGTGCACAGAACCCACAGAAATGCCAACTCTGGAGGCGATCTGTTCAAACAGTCATTCGGCGATCCCCCAAAACAATTCTCTCCACTTTCTCGATCATGTCGTCAGACCGGCTTGTGCGAGCCCGAGGTTGTTTCGGTTTGTTGTCACACATTGTTCTGCATCATTAAACTGTCGCACCCACGACGCACTTTCGACACATCCATAACCACATGTCTCCTTCAACTGTCGATGAATTTCAATTGGTTTCACACCACGCAAATTCAGAAAACGAATGATTGCACGCTGTTCAAGTAAGGAAAACGCATTTAAAGTATTTAAAACAATTCTCATTCTCGCCGCTGGCGGTAAAATTCCATCTGCCGTACGGTGCTGCCATCTCCGGGACGTATTGACAATGAACGCGGCCTCATTTTAAAACAATGCACATGTTTCTATCTCTTTCCAGTCTGGACAAAAAATATCGGACGCCTTAGAACTTGAATGCACCTCGTAGAATGGGAAGAGTTACCCCAAAATATAATACCATACGACATAAGCGAATGAAAATATGCGAAGTAGACCAATTTTCTTGTCGAACGATCACTCACTTCAGATACCGTATGAATAGTAAAAATGGCAGCATTAAGTCTTTGAACAAGGTGCTACATCGGCTTTCCACAACAGTTTACTGTCTATCTGAACACCTACAAGTCTGAACTGTTCAGTTTCACTGATCATATGCCCATTATGTGAAATTAAAACGTCAGGTTTTGTTGAACTGTGTGTTAGAAACTGTAATTGAAACTGAGCCTATGTTACACACAACATTCTTTACTACCAAGGTAGTGTCATCAGCAAACAGAAATATTTTAGAGTTACCTATAAAACTAGAGGGCATATCATTTATATAAATAAGGAGTGGCCCCAACACTGATCCCTGGGGCATCCCCCCCCCCCCCCCCCCACCTGACCGTGCCCCATTCAGACCCCCGCATCATAGCCATTCTCAACACTGTGAATAATGACCTTTTGCTGTGTGTTGCTAAAATAAGAGGTGAACCAACGGTGAGCTACTCCCCGTTTTCCGTAAAGGTCCAACTTCTGGAGCAATATGTTGTGATCAACACAGTCAAACGCCTTAGTTAAACCAAAAAAATATGCCTGCCGTTCGAAACCTACGATGATCATTTCTCCTAATGTACGTGGGTGTCAACAAAATACTTTCATATTGGAGGAGAAAGCCGGCTACCGTTCTAAATTTCGCATCATATATATCCCAAAATCACATGCAAATGTTATGTATTTTTCCTGCTATACTGTTTACACAAAATAAGAAGCAAAATCCTTATTTAGTTCCTGTTGTTGCAATTTTATTGTCACTACCTTACACTGTTTGTTATTAAAATTGCCCTCTCTCCGTATCCTGATTTTGAGTTTGCTTGTAAATTTTCACCGTTTGGTTCTCTCATTTTCCTTTCTTATCATATCATAGTCTCATATCATATACGAAAAGTACTTCTCATTCACAACTACTGGCTTCTGTTACACACGCGTTTATTTATAGGCGCTTGCGTCGCTCATTCCCTTCACTTAATGATAACCTCCAGCTATTTCATTTACAGGGATCACAAGGCCAAAGAAGTGCACGCACGAAGCTCGTCAATACCGTGAGCATTTTTCGCAAATAACTGGCCATTTTAGGCTTGTAATACAGACAGGATCCTCTGGTCTGAGCATTCAGAAGTTCGCTACTAGAGGGTAATAACGAAGATCCTGTTGGTACCCGCATGGTGAGTACAACCTGCAGTAGGCATGTTTCTGAGATTAGTTCCGATAAGCGATATCTAGTTACATCTTTTTTCCCCTATACTATTATAACAAAGTGAATGCTAACTGAATGCAGACAACGAAATGCAGTACATACAGGAGCCTGACAATGTAGAGCAGATTTCCAATACTGTTGCACAATATTGGAGAGACCAAATCTCAACGCATAAACAATATATGAATGAAACGTGGAAAACACACACACACAGTTTGAACTAATAAGTTTTACGACAAATGTGTCCACAGCCTTCGTGAAATTTTCAAATGAAATCATTCCCCTTTTGGCTGTTACAACAATGTTTTAACAGCCGAAAGCAGAATTATTTCATTTAAAAGCGGTTTGAACTATGTATTACATGGAAATATCTTTCCGTAATCTCTCATATACTAATAAAACTACTACAATCATAAAAAATGATTTGGTCTATTTTGGAAATGACGCTGAAATCACACGATGGCACGGTATCATACATCCTGTAAAAAGATCTATTTTAATACATGGCCGGCCGGTGTGGGCGAGTGGTTCTAGGCGCTTCAGTGTTGAACCACGCGACCGTTACGTAGCAGGTTCGAATCCTGCCTCGGGCATGGATGTGTGTGACGTCCTTAGGTTAGTTAGGTTTAAGTAGTTCTAAGTCTAGGGGACTGATGACCTTCAGATGTTAAGTCCCATAGTGTTCAGAGCCATTTGAACCATTTCTTAATACACGATGATATCTAATCTAAGAACATACTTCGAGAGAGAGAAAGAGAGAGAGAGAGAGAGAGAGAGAGAGAGAGAGAGAGTACGAGTACAATAATATTGTTATAATTATAAGGAAGCGGGTACTCTCGTCTGATTTGTACAAGAGGTGAGGGAACTATGTTCGTGTGACTAGCTGATAAATTTGTGTCGTTTCAGTGCTGGATATTGTTACACTGTTTGGTATTAATTAGTTAATCACTATCAAGGACGTCACATTTTTATTCATAAATATTAGTTGTTATGCCGAGCAGCGACAGAAGAACCCTGTAATGCGACGGACTGTTACAGCACTGCACAATTTAAGTTATTTATTCCATGCCACAGATATGTCTGTTGTCAAACTGTAGGACATTAAGAGAGATAACACATATGACTTTTTCTCGCTTAATCTTTTAGGAAATCTACAACTTCATAACTATAGGCGGGTGGGATGAATGTTATACTTTTGATTATTATTATATTATTACAATTACGAAATACGTTTGTCATTCCAGTTCCCAATTACGATTTTTTTTTGCGTTCGCGAGCGCAATATACACAGCTTTCTACCTTTTCCAATCTGTGATATTTGGCAGCTCCTTAATGGTGGCTACTTTCCAGACAATCGAATGAGATTAGCTGTTTCAGTACTTGCTAGTATCACAAAAAGACTATATGTTCTCGTCTCCTCGATGCCCTTGACGAAAGAGATGGATTTTTATTCTGCACTCTGTAGCAACCTTCCATATCCTACTATCTTTCCAAAGTAATTCGCACGGTTTCTGCCCTGGGTGAAGATCGTACCCCCTTATACTGCTGCTTTTCTCTCGACTAACTAATTTATTTATTATTTATTTATCGTATGGCTCATAACATCACAGTAAAAATAACAGAAACAACACGATTTCCCCTCTGAATAGCTTTAACAGGCGCAGCGATTCCAGTCCTCTCTGTTGTAGCGGCCTCAAACTATCCGTAGTTAACAACAAGTATCTAGTCACTATAAGAGCTATAAAAATTGTGCATCCGCGTGTGCTATGGTTGCCCTCCATTACCCGCAGCTTACGCCTTAGGGCTACAACCGAGCGAGTTGGAGAACTTGGTTTCGAATCACTGTATGGCCATCCCATAGGTCGAATTTCCGTGGTTTCCTGATATTGCTTAAAACGGATGCTGGGTTCGTTCTTTTGAAAAGGACACGTCGGAATCCTGCGCCACCTTTGCTTTATCCGACCTTACCTTACCATGATCAAAAATCTATCATACTCAGCCTGTCGGATCTCCGAATTTCCTATGGTTGTGAACAGCCACAGTATAATATATCCTGCGACTGTGTATTTGTATCTTCCCCGCCCGTAACACACCGTGAGATGACCGTTCCTACTGTTTCACACCCAAAGTAATTTTTATACTGTTACATACAGACTGTTCTGCTTTATTTCAAGAGCCGCGACTTTCCGCTCCCACTTTAAAGCAGCCACAGCTATTGCTTACTAACACGTCTGAAGAGTACCTGAAGCAAGATAGTTTTAAAAAGACACTGCTCCAGCATACTGAACTGGACGGTGGCATCACAATTACGCTTGGTACAACGAGGTACAAGTGCTGCCAACACCAATTTGACGAATTTGTGGCGTGGCAGCCTCGTCAATAAACCAACCATGTAAAATTGCATTAGTAAAAAGCTGTTCGCTTCGTGTCTGATGTTATGAATGTACTACGGAAATCACAACACTCTGTGCTTATCCATTGTAAACATTTTAAATTAAACTTTTACTAAAATGCACCCGTAATCATCTATAACACTTCTGCCTGTTATGAATTATTTCTGATTTACACAACTAAAACACTTTCACTGGTACTCGGTAATGCTTGAAAACCTCGATACTTTTTTTTTTTAATTTAAAGGAAACCAGCAACGGAAGATTAATGAATTCAAACACGTATAGCAATGAATTCTTGCGCATGGAAGGGAACGTGTTTTATGAACGGCGAGGCCAGTTCTGCAGTAAATACCTGACAATTTTAGTTGTGAAACAGAATCGAATTTAGATGTGTAGGACTCACCATTTGCAAATGTCCCGAGCCAATGCACATTCGTTTTCAGGGGGTCCTGGAGGAATGGTATTGCGAGGGACAACATGACCTATATGAAAAGGTCTTAAAAAGTTTTGCCAGCGAAAAAAGTATACGAAGTCACTTGATTAAAAGCAGCTTATAAGAAAACCTCTACTTTTATCGTCACAAGTAACAAGTCAGCTTGACAAGCTATCCGTGCGTGTATGTGGATTGAACAGTACACACTCTAGAACGTTCTGAGTCGACGCTAAGGCAAACACAGCGTGGCGTGGCAATACAGCTGCACTTGCCACAGAACTAGTTGATATGCTATCTGTTTCGAGACTTTTCCCCTTCCCCAGCAGCACATTTGAACCGGATTACACACAAGAGCGCAGTGTTCTCTGGCGTCGGGTGACTACTAAGCCAAGCCTTCATAGCAAATTAAAACAACGTGTCACAGCAGTGATCGAACTTCCATCTTTACCTACCAAGATTAGCTCTATACCACCTGAATAATTTGGCCATGTCTCATGGACTTGGCGCTTCAATTTCTGAAAGCACAATCGAGAGGTCATTAGAGAAAAAGCGAACAATCACTAAAAATTGTAACCCTCAAGAGTTCTCCGCAAACTTGAGTTGCGGTATACATGTGTAAGAAAAGACTTTCAGCTTGGAATATGGAAGCACTGGGTGAGGTGATGCAAGAGGTTAAGGCACAGGACTCGTATTCGCGAGGATAGTAGGACAAGTTCCCTTCTGGCTATCCAAATTTAGACTTCTCATAGTTTCCCGTATTGCTTGCGGTTGATTCTGGAATGGTCCTTTTGAAAAGGGCAGGGTCGATTTCCTCTAAACCATTTCCCAATCAAAAGTCTCTAATGACCCCGTCACCGGCGTGCTTTCTTTCGAATCCTCTCGTGATTAAAAAATTATGGGAAGTACTATTTTAATCTAACTATATCTCACTCGTGATTGGAGCTTTATGAGAAGCGCCTAGTCTCTCTTGGTGAAGTTTAATACCACAAATGCTCCATTTGAGCGATGTTTTGTTGCGAAGAATCTTGCGGACGCCTTGGAGCCGGTTAAGCGCACGTAACGTTGAATGTGTCACAACCGTTTCGAGAAACGAGAAATGTTAATGGCACCCTTGAACAAGGCTGACCAAGGGTAACTACTCCATAAAAAGTCCGAACTCTGGCCTTACTTGCATGGCGAAATCCATCCCTGTCCACAAGACAAATGTCTTATGGCTGCATGTTGGTTCCCGCACAGTGCGTGCAATGTTGACTTTAGATCGGCTCAAACTAAGGTATGCAGCAATGTAACCTAGACATTAGTGAAACAACAAGCCAGGAGACAAAAGACGACTTGAAGATGATTATGAACACTGTGAAGGGGGTATTAATTATGGATTAGGAATGTTTTAATCATCTTCCTCCGTTTCCCATAAGTTTACTTTTTACTACTTCTAGGAACGTTATCCCAAAGAAGATTTCTTATACCCTTAAGCAGCAAGGCAATGACGGCGCTACATTGTAATTACGATTGATACATCTATGTCTCGAAAAAAGGAAACCGTCAAAACCTGTATTTTCAATTTC